>NC_091747.1:50531546-50831546 GCF_043380555.1 Nothobranchius furzeri
GGATGAAGATATCGCGTTAGAGTTCATACTTGTTTAATTTTCAATTGTAATTATGGTGCCTGTTAGCAGCTGAAACACATCCTCACGTGCTTCTGGATATCATGTATTGTATATGAAGACATGACTGTAATAATTATTATTAATAAGTAAAGGTTATCAGCTGTAGGTTTAGTGTGCTCATAGGAAATGTGACAAAAGAACACAAAACATATTCCTCTTTATGGCCTATATAGTTGTCATCAACAATGTTACATGATTTACAGAATACATGTGACCAACTAACATTTCATGTTCTACCACCGGATGTTTGGATCAAAATATGAACCAATCAGATCTTAGATCAGGTGAGAGCCAGGCGTTTCTTGTCATCCCCTAGGTTTTGCAGCCGGTGGAGAGCAACTGCAGCGCCTTGCTCCAAAATCTGCGGCCGCCTTGATCTCACGAGTATATTGTTGCCTACGTATGCATGACATCAGAGCAACTCGGCGTCAAGTTGGACACAAATCTAACCGGCATGCACTACGCGCCGATCACCGGTGATCGAATCTGCGCAGAACTGGCTCATCTCGAACACAGCCAATAATACAACTACAACTTGCTAAGATTTTGTACTTCAAATTTGAATGTTAAAGACATAGTTTGATAGATAGCGCATTAGTGATTTTTTTCTGAAACTCTTTTATAAAGAGAATTAGTGCTGCCTCAACCTCCTCTTCTTTCATTGGGTCACTGGAGTTTAAATTAAGTGGATGAGAAACCCATGGGGAGGGCTCTGCATAAATGAGAGTAAAGTGGAATTTTAAACGCGTGAAAACTGTCACAAAGTGGCGTTAAAAGCGGCGTTTTGTGTCACAGAGCGGCGAAATAAGCGGCGTTCAATGTCCGTACCAAACGCCGTTTTTTACGCCACCCACACAGGGAACGCGTCTGGGATTAGGGTGACGTAAAAAACAGCGTTCAATGTCCGGAAAAAATGTCGTATGTTACGGGCGTTCTACAGGACCGTTAAGAACGGCGTCAAATACGGCGTTCTGGGAGAGTTTTCGCGACGTTTTTTTCGCCATCTCTTAACTAGACGGGTTGGGAAAGTGGCGTATTTTGATGGTTTTGGCTTTCTATAGCGGTGTGGCGTGAGAGCGTTTGAAGAGGGTCAAATGCGTGTGTCTCACGCTCAGTGCGTGCGAGTTGGCAGCCTTGTTTTAGACACTCCTCAGCTTGACCATATCTCTCTTTATGTTGATGGTTCAGCTAAAAAAGATGCTTCTCGAAAAAACTCAGTTGGTTATGCAGTGACCATTCAGACATCAGTCATTGAAGCTAAACAATTGCCCTCTCATTGCTCTGCCCAGGTGGCTGAATTAGTAGCTGTGACTAGAGCCTGCCAGCTTCACTCAGGACAAGACATAAACATTTTCATTGATAGTCAGTATGTTTACTCTTCAGTGCACCACTTTGCCCAGATTTGGAAAAACAGAGGCATGGTCACCTCCACTGGTAAACAGCTGACTCACGCTTCAAGGATCTCGGAGCTTCTGGATGCTGTGCAACTCCCACGCAAGTTATCTCTGTGCAAATGCCCTGCACATCAAACAGATGACTCTGACACTACGAGAGGCAATAATTTTGCAGATAAAATAGCTACGGCTGCAGCCTTCATGCTTCTCACCTTTGGAGCTTCATGTTACTGCTCCGAAACACTTTCTTATGACATCCTCCGTGAGACACAGACTTCTGTTCCCGATCAGGAACAGCGGACCTGGCTTAGATTTAAACCTGTAAATAGTGATGATGTGTTGCATGTAAATAACAAACCTATTTTACCTAAGTCTTTGTTTCCCACTGCTGTTCTTATGAGTCATGTATCTCATGTCCCGAAGGGGGGGATGGCTCAGTTAATCAATAGTACATTCCACACTATTCATTTTTCTACTTTTGCAAATGACTATTGCAGAAAATGTTTAATCTGTATGAAAAACAATGCTCAAGGGCGATTAAGAACAAAACGGAGACACTTCCCAACACCTGATTATCCATTTCACACAATACACATGGACTTTATTGAACCACCTCATCCCCCGTCACACTGAACACTGGTGCTCTGCAGGGGTGTGCGCTGAGCCCTCTCCTGTACTCACTTTACACCCACGACTGCACGGCCACGAGAAACTCCAACATCATTGTGAAGTTTGCGGACGACACCACAGTGGTAGGTCTCATCACCAACGACGATGAGCCGGCCTACAGGGATGAGATCAGCGCCCTGACCCACTGGTGTCAGGACAACCGTCTCACCCTCAACATCACAAAGACAAAGGAGATGATAATGGACTTCCGGAGGTGCAGAGGAATACACACCCCCATCACCATCAATGGCGACGCTGTGGAGAGGGTGAGCAGCTTCCGTTTCCTTGGAGTTCATCTGGCTGAGGATCTTACGTGGTCAGTGCACACGAACAATACAGTGAAGAAGGCACAGCAGCGCCTCTCCTTTCTCAGGAGACTGAAAAGATTTGGCACGAGCCACCAAATCCTCAGGACCTTCTATCACTGTGCCATTGAGAGCATCCTCACTGGATGCATCTCCACCTGGTATGGCAACAGCACCGCTTACAACCGCAAAGCTCTCCAGAGAGTAGTGCGGTGTGCAGAAAGGATTATTGAAGGTGAGCTTCCCGCCCTCCAAGACATCTACAGGAAGCGGTGCCTGAGGAAAGCGGGGAGGATCATCAAGGACTCAAGTCACCCCAGCCATAAACTGTTCAGACTACTTCCATCAGGAAGGAGGTTCTGCAGCATCCGGTCCAGAACCAGCAGACTGAGAGACAGCTTTTTCCATCAGGCCATCAGACTGCTGAACACTTCAGACACCTCACCCTCACTACTGAAACTCCAAAATTACACATTCCATACTGTACATTAATGCCACAGTTTTGCACATACCAACCTCTGTATATTTTATATCTCTTATCTTATTGTTTACTTTATTCGTTTGTAAAACATGAATATACACACACTCACACACATAAAAAAATAAAATAAAATAAAATACTAGCACACACATTTAGTAATGTATATACCTTACATACTATACATATTATTACTTAGATTAGCCATTTTTATATTTTGCTTGTTTTTACGTTACTGTAATTTTGCACAACTCTGTTGCAGTGGAGCTTGCACACAAGAATTTCACTCACATGCACTGTACCAGTGTACCTGCACATGTGACGTGACAATAAAAGTGATTTGATTTGACTATCACAGATGCAAGAAACAAAATATTGTTTAGTGGTAATAGATGCTTTATCCAGGTGGCCAGAAATATATATCCCACAAAGAAAAATTACGCTTTAACAGTGGCAAAGGTGTTGTGCAATCATTTTTATCCAACTTACAGAATTCCATTGGTTATTAGATCAGATAATGGGACACATTTTGTGAATGAGGTATGGACCAGGTGCTCTGAAACCTTAGGGTTTGAGCTGAAACATCATTGTTCTTATCACCCCTCTTCAGCCGGCTTGGTTGAACGTACAAACGGAAAGATTAAAATTAAATTGGCTAAAACAGTGGCTGAGACAGGCCGTCCATGGCCAGAGTGTGTATCACTAGTAAAACTGTGGATGAGGGTAACAGCTCCCTCTGGTGGACCAACACCATTTGAAGTGGTTTATGGAAGAGTTCCTTTTCCCCATATCATGAATCATGTGGTCCACAGTGGCAGAGAAAATACTTTGGCAGATTGGATGGTTAAATTGTTTACCGATTGTAACCCAGAAGCTAGAACCTTAATGAGGTATTAACTAATTGGCTTACTAATATGATCCATCCTCAATTTAGATAAAATATAAAATATAAATTAAGGAAATTAACAATACTAATTAATAGATATCTAATTAACTAATAGATAATTTCATAATGAATTATTGGAAGGGTGAATAACTAAAATAACGAGTTTAATATTAAACATCGGTTAAAACAAGAATCTTGAACATCACTAACAGAAACAGAAGAGGAAAGCTGTATACTATTGGTCCAGGTGGGAATCTGAAATTTCATTGGCTGAGAGAAATAAGTCCCGCCTCCGCGAAATAAAACCGTGCGACGCAGCTGAGCGAGAGGAGAGACAAACGGCTGTGCAGCACGCGATACAGAAAGCAAAGACTGAGCGGTTAGAGAGAGAGAGAGAGAGAGAAAAAAAAACAACGGTCGAGGCCGTGAAGAACCCTGATTTGGGTGCCGCATAGATAGAGGGAGAGGCGGACTTGACTCCTTCTAATAAGAGCTAGGAACTTGGAACCAACGCGGTGAGTAAAGAAAAAAGAAGAGAAAAAGCTAACGATGCAACTTAAAAAAAAAAGGAAACTTAAATAGCTTATCAAATTAATTCCATTCTTATAGATTTGTGTGGAGACGACAGAGTGAACCAATCCTCTGTAGGAGGGAACCGTTGGAGCGCGTTGGTGAGTGAATGAGATTAAATTCAGTAAATTATTAAATTCAAAAAGCTAATTACAGCAACCGAGGTGACAGCAGTGGGCTGCTAGACGTTAGATCCCAGGAGTTAACATCTCAAACTACCAGTTAACGGTGGTAGGGCATATAGGAGTTAACGGCTCAAACCGCCAGTTAACGGCGGTAGGGCATATGGGATTCCCAGGAGTTAACGGCTCAAACCGCCAGTTAATGGTGGTACGGCCTAGATGTACAAGGTCCTCAGGGGCGTTATAGCTAACGCCATAGAATTAGCAATGCGTCCCTTAACCAAACATTTAATAATAAAAAAAATAGATAAATAAAAATAAATAAAAGCTAACTGATTAGGGAGGAATTATTTTACAAAGGTGGACCAAAGGACCAGAATTTATATTTTGTTGAATTTTGTTATAGAACATTTTATTTATTTATTTATTTATTTATTTATTTATTTATTGTGTTACAGATATACAAGGTGTCACAATGCTGTATAGAAACACAACTAAATGTATCCTTGTTGTCATGAATGTATTTCTTGTTGAATAGTGTAGAGTAATAGAATCTAACTGAGCCTATTGAGCTGAACAATTGTTGTCATATGTAATTATATTTCCAGAGCTACTGAGAATTATTTTAATAGACAATCAAATTGATGTTATGTTAGTTGAACTGTGAACCCAAACATGATTGGCTATGCCAATAGAGTGAAGCATTTGTTTAAGTCTGTAAGACTTTATGCTGTGATGTGACGAGAAGGGTCGATGCCAACTCGCTAACAGTCCTGTTGTTTACAGGCTGGGTTTTTTTTTTCCTTGGGTTTGATCCCGACTCCTAGGATCACTCACTTGGAACGAGAACTGGATTTCTTCCTGACGAGGGAGATGGCGAGCCTTAACCACTGAACGAACCAGGACATCTCAAGTAACTGAAGAGCAGACTGCTCTCTTCTGTGAACAATCTCAACGGTGTGGTAGGAAAAAATCGCACCACCGGACTCTGACTTTCACCCCAAGCGTGGGGATTTGACTTGACGCCGGCTGACTTGTGACTCATATGATCAAATCTCATACCGAGCATTTTACTATTGTCGATTGTTTTCATCTGTTTTTGTGTGTTATCTTTATGTGTTATACTTCCCATTATTATTAAAATTTAGTATATAAACCGTTTCATGCTATACCCGTGACTCCAGTCATTCTTAAACAACCTCCAATTCTCCCCGAACCTAATTATTGGCCCATTTGTTTATTTTTTCTTTTAATTATCTTATTGTATCCTGTAATCCGGTTACATAAAACTTGGCGAGCCAGCCAGGAGAATTGTAGAGTTGTTACCTTAGCTAACCATTGACTGACATCATAAGAGTGCCTGGAGGTCACAGTGGTTTGCCATTTTGGCATTATTGGTACTTTTGAGTGTTTTAAAATGGAAGTTGTAAAAACAGAAAAGGTCAAAGTTTCAAATGCTGTTTTAATCAGTGGGTTAACTGATACAGACCTTGATAACGAAGTCTTTGGGTTTATGGAAGGATTCGGACCAGTTAACAGGCGCATTAAGTTACCAAACTGTGATCAGATTATTGTGGAGTTTCAACATGAAGCCACTGTTAAGGAATTAAAGAAACAATGTTTACCCTATGACAAACCTTGTACTAGGAACCCAGATGTTTTCTTTCATATTCAAGACCTAGCCAGCGCGTACAGTCTAGAAACTAGCACATCTGCCACTGATGCCTATCTGTCAGAGCTCAGGGACATAGCTGCGCGTAGCAATCAATCATTTAAAGACCTTCTAATGGAGGAACTGGCAAAAATTGGGGAATCTTTAGGAAGGGATACCCATGCATCTGAACCAGTCACTGAACCAGAGCCAATGCTCCATAGTGACCAAGTTACATTTTCCCTGCCTTTAACACCAGAAGTTAACTATATGAACAACTCAAAGGACAATTGTCCACCTACAGAGACTGGAAAACAAAACCCTTGCATTCCACCAAATCTTTTAAACACACCTGAGGTTCAGCGAGTTATTGTGGAACACATTGTTAAAAGCAGTGAGGTTATCCCTCCGCCTACTTCACAATACAGACTAAAACCGTTCTCAGGGCGAGTTCCACACCCTTCTTTTGAAACTGACTATGATACTTGGCGTAGTAGTGTAGTGTTATGCATAAATGATCCTTCACTCACCAAGTCCCAAATTGTACGAAGAATCGTGGAGAGTCTGTCAGCCCCAGCAGCGAGCATCGTTAAAGCTCTTAGTCCAAAATCCGACCCGGAAACGTACCTTGAACATCTCGATTCAGCTTACGCAGCTGTCGAAGACGGCGACGAGCTCTTTGCTCGCTTCTTAAACACAAACCAGGACAGTGGTGAAAAACCTTCCGATTACTTTCAGAGGTTATACACCTTGTTAAACCTAGTTATTCAGAGGAATGGAATTTCCTCCAGTGACGCCGACCAGCAGCTGCTCAAGCAGTTTTGCAGAGGCTGTTGGGACAGCTCGCTGATTTCAAACCTGCAACTCGAACAAAAGAAAGACAACCCGCCTCATTTTACAGCACTTCTCCTCAAACTGCGCACTGAAGAAGACAAACAGGCTACTAAAGCAGCACGCATGAAACAACACTTAGGGGCACAACGAACTAGGGTGTATTCAAATGTGCAAACAACATGTTCTCAGAGTAAAAACACTTGTGAACTGGAAATAGATGATAACTGTGATGACTTACGCAAACAAATCGCTGAGCTCAGGAGCCAAATTGCACAGCTTAAGGTTAACAACACAGATAAAAAGGCAAAGAAAACTCAAAAAGAGTCAAAACCCCGTGTGGGGACTAAAATTCCAGATGAGCCCAAACAGATTCAGCAGATAACAGCAGTGGTGCCCAGACCAAAGCCTGGATACTGTTTTAAGTGCGGAGAAGATGGGCACATAGCTTCTAGCTGTAGCAACGAGCCAAATCCAGCACTAGTTGCAACTAAAAGACTTGCTCTTAGACAGAAGCAGCGCGAGTGGGAGATGTCAAAGCCAATTGCTCAGTCTCCTCCTTTAAACCGGTAGAAGCTCCTATCGTGGGACAGATAGGTGCTAAAGTAGAACCAAGTCCCTCTAAGGAAAGGACAGAGAGACTTTTTTGCAAGCCAGTTCATGCTCATTCAGTGCCAAAACTTCCCAAAAGATTAGTGGGTGGGCGATGCACAGCTACAGTCTCAGTTAACAGTGTTGAATATAATTGTTTACTGGATTCAGGGTCCCAGGTAACCACCATTGCCAATTCTTTTTACCAAGAACACTTACCTGACCTCTCAATTAAACCCATCAGTAATCTGTTAGAAGTCGAGGGCGCAAACGGTCAAGCAGTTCCTTATTTAGGATACATAGAGATAAGTGTCACATTTCCAAAAGAGCTCGATCAGTCTGGACTTGAGTTACCTACCCTTGCGTTAGTGGTTCCGGATATAAGCTCAAACTCTGATACACCACTACTCATTGGCACAAACACACTCGATCCTTTGTATGAGCAATTGTCTGCCAATAACTTACCTGATTCCAAGGCACTCTCTTATGGGTACCAACACGTGCTAAAAGCCTTAGCAGTCAAAAAAAAACAAAGCAAAGATGGACGAGTTGGTGTGGTGAAGCTTCGAGGGAGAACCCAAGAAGTTCTCCCTGCAAATAAAAAACTGTTACTAGAAGGGTTTATGCAACCCAGCCAAAACAAGCATGAGCCTTATGCACTCATTGAACAACCCACCAATGGTTCTCTACCAGGGGGTATAATTGTAGACTGTTGCCTCATTTCCTTACCTTCACATGGTCCATACAAAGTACCTGTTGTACTAAGAAACGAAACTAACCATGACATCACATTACCCACTAACTGTGTGATCGCTGAGTTAGTTAAAGCCGATCGTGTTATGCCATATCCAGAACCTGACAAAAGTGATCAGAAAGTACTTGCGGCGTGTAGTTCGCAGCAACAGACTTCACCTTCAAACCCTCCTCTCAGTTTTGACTTCGGTACTTCGCCCTTGTCCGAAGAATGGAAAGGGAGGATCACCAACAAACTTAACACTTACTCCGATGTGTTTTCGCACCACGATCTTGATTTTGGTCATACACAACAGATAAGACATCACATCAACTTAAAAGACGAGACCCCATTCAAACAGAAATCTCGGCCGATCCATCCACATGATTATGAAGCCGTGAGAAAACATTTGGAAGCCCTCTTGGAAACCGGTATAATAAGAGAGTCGGAGTCTCCATTTGCCTCACCAATAGTGGTAGTTCGGAAAAAGAATGGTGAGGTACGTCTATGTATAGACTATAGAAAGCTTAATCTGCAAACCATTCGCGACGCATATGCCCTGCCTAACTTGGAGGAGTCCTTTTCTGCTCTCGCTGGATCACAGTGGTTTTCTGTGATGGACCTCAAGTCAGGTTACTATCAAATAGAGATGTGTGAAAAGGATAAACCTAAAACTGCTTTTGTTTGCCCGTTTGGGTTTTATGAATTTAACCGTATGCCACAAGGAATAACAAATGCTCCAAGCACTTTCCAACGGGTTATGGAAAAGTGTGTGAAGGACATTAATCTGAAGGAAGTGTTAGTTTTCCTAGACGACTTGATCGTCTTTTCCAACTCCTTGGAAGAACACGAAACCAGACTTTCTCACGTTCTTGAACGGCTTAGAGAATACGGACTCAAGCTATCACCAGATAAGTGTCGTTTTTTCCAGACATCTGTGCGTTATCTTGGACATATAGTATCTCGAGATGGCATAAAAACCGATCCAGATAAGGTGGAAGCACTCAAAACATGGCCGAAGCCTCAGACTTTGAAGGAACTCCAATCTTTCTTAGGATTTACCGGTTATTACCGACGCTTCGTTAAAGATTACTCAAATATTGTCAAGCCACTAACATCTCTCACGGCTGGTTATCCACCCAAACTGAAAAACTTTAAAACACCACCATGTAGATCAAAGTACTTGAACCCCAAAGAACCCTTTGGGAATCGTTGGAGCCAAGACTGTGAGAAGTCCTTTCAAACTATTATTGAAAAACTTACCACTTCGCCAGTTCTTGGCTACGCTGACGCAAAACTCCCATATCTAGTACACACAGATGCTAGTACGACCGGACTCGGTGCAGCGCTATACCAAGTGCAAAACGGTGTCACACAGGTAATCGCTTATGCAAGTCGCGGTTTAAGCTCTAGTGAAACTAGGTACCCTGCGCACAAGTTGGAGTTTCTAGCCTTAAAGTGGGCCATAACAGATAAGTTTCATGACTATTTGTATGGGAACACATTCACTGTCATTACTGATAATAATCCGTTAACTTACCTCTTAACAACGGCAAAACTCGATGCAACGAGCTATCGTTGGCTAGCTGCGTTGTCCACCTATAATTTTGACATCAGATACCGTGCAGGTACACAGAACGTTGACGCGGATGGCCTGTCTAGGAGGCTGCATGATAAACCTGAAGACAACTCAAAATTCACTGAGGAATGCCAACGACTAGATGAGTTCCGATCTCATCTTTTATCCTCTGTCAAAGAAGTCGAGCTTCAACTTCAAGCCGAAGCAGTGAAGGCAACATGCCAAAAGCACATGGTCTTGGATGAGACTGATTCTCCTTGTGGTTTAGTTCAGTCACTTGCCATGTCTGCAGCGGCCATTCCAGACCTATTCCAGTTGGAAGACAATAGTGACAGTTTCTTTGCTGTGCCCAAGTATAACCATGCTGACCTTGTCTCCTTGCAGAGGAAAGATCCAACCATTGGCCGAGTCATTCAGCTGCTTATGACTGACAATAAACCGCCAACTGATACTATTGCAGAACCCCCGGTGGTTCTTAACCTTTTGAGAGAGTGGAAACGGTTTGAGTTTCAAAATGATTTACTGTACCGGAGACGCCAATTAGGACCAGAGACATCATTGCAGTTAGTCTTGCCTGATTCATTACGTTCAACAGTCATGCAAAGCCTACATGATGATATGGGGCATCTTGGGGTTGAACGTACGACAGATCTCATTCGGTCCCGTTTTTACTGGCCAAGAATGGCTAGTGATATCGAAATCAAAGTTAAAACTTGCGAAAGATGTATCCGTCGGAAGGCCCTCCCTGACAAAGCTGCTCCAATGGTGAGTATTACCACCACCAGACCTATGGAGTTAGTTTGCATGGATTTTCTCTCCATAGAACCAGACAGTAAGAACACTAAAGATGTCTTAGTGATTACAGACCATTTTACAAAGTATGCAGTGTCCATCCCAACCAAAGATCAGAAAGCCACCACCGTCGCGAAGAACCTGTGGGAACATTTTTTAGTCCACTACGGGTTTCCTGAGCGTCTTCATAGTGATCAGGGACGGGATTTCGAATCACGTACAATCAAGGAACTTTGTTCTTTACTTGGTATCCGTAAAGTCAGAACGAGCCCTTATCACCCTCGTGGCAACCCCGTTGAACGGTACAATCGTACATTACTCAGCATGTTGGGAACTTTACAAGCCACTGAGAAACATCACTGGCGCGATTTTGTAAAACCACTTACTCACTCGTACAATTGTACAAAAAATGACGTGACGGGATACTCTCCCTACGAGTTAATGTTCGGTAGGCAGCCTCGGTTGCCTATAGATATTGCCTTTGGGTTACCGCATTTGAACAAGCCCTCTATAACTCATTCTCAGTATGTTAAAGAACTGAAGAGTCATCTGGAACAGAGTTATGACATTGTCATAAAAAACTCTCAAAAAACAGCGAGGAAGAACAAAGAACGGTTCGACAGAAACATTCGTGAGTCCACACTAGGTGTGGGAGATCGTGTTTTAGTCCGAAATCTTCGCTTAAGAGAAAAGCATAAATTAGCAGACAAATGGGAGCAAACAGTGTATATAGTTCTCAAACAGATGGAAAACTTGCCAGTGTACACTGTAAAACCAGAGAACGGAGAAGGACCCAACAGAACACTCCACAGAGATCTTTTACTGCCTTGTGGTTTTCTCTCTTCATTAGAAAATGAAACAGAACGCGTTACGAAACCTAGCAGACCTCATACAAGACAGAGTTCAGCCTTAGAACCTGACCCAGATGAGCCACTTGACGAAGAGGTAGATGAGTTTTATTACTCTGATCTTCCACAAGTGCTAAACCGACCATCCTATCAAATAGCGGTCACCTTGCCAAATAGGGAACTCATAGCAGATTCAGGACCGGTAAATAATATTCAACAACAAAATACACTATCCTTACACACAGGGGATCGCAAGGAACCAACCTTAGCTGGTAATGAAAATGCTGAATTGTCCTTACTTGACAAAGGCATCAACACCGAAACATTCTTACCTGACAGAATGAGTGAAACTGCGACATTCTTACCTGAAAGAGTGAAAGAAGCAGCAACATACTTACCTGAAAAAACGAAAAAAAACGAAGTATACTTACCTGACGTAGAAACGGGGGATGAAACTAACACAAACCTACCTCAATTGGATGGTGTCCTAAAGTCGCAGCAACGTGATGTAAGTTTTGAACCCATCATACACGATCAGACACATACATCTGAAAAGACCAAAGTCTTAGAGAATAGCTCATCAGCTCTGTCGGAAACAGAGAGCTCACTTCGTCCTGTCTCAGTTGAGAATCAAACCGAAACGGATGAGCATGATACTGTGCAACCAGAGATGTATGTCAGGAGATCTGAACGAAGTAGTCAGCCTCCTCAAAGACTAACTTACTCTCAATTGGGCAATCCACTAGTGACCGTAGTTAGGTCCCTTTTCCAAGGACTTAATAAAGCTTTTATTGACTCTCTTACTCAAGAAGTTGTGTACCCCGTAGAAACAATGCACAGGGACGTGCATGATATTTAATGGGGGAGGATGTAACCCAGAAGCTAGAACCTTAATGAGGTATTAACTAATTGGCTTACTAATATGATCCATCCTCAATTTAGATAAAATATAAAATATAAATTAAGGAAATTAACAATACTAATTAATAGATATCTAATTAACTAATAGATAATTTCATAATGAATTATTGGAAGGGTGAATAACTAAAATAACGAGTTAAATATTAAACATCGGTTAAAACAAGAATCTTGAACATCACTAACAGAAACAGAAGAGGAAAGCTGTATACTATTGGTCCAGGTGGGAATCTGAAATTTCATTGGCTGAGAGAAATAAGTCCCGCCTCCGCGAAATAAAACCGTGCGACGCAGCTGAGCGAGAGGAGAGACAAACGGCTGTGCAGCACGCAGATACAGAAAGCAAAGACTGAGCGGTTAGAGAGAGAGAGAGAGAGAGAAAAAAAAACAACGGTCGAGGCCGTGAAGAACCCTGATTTGGGTGCCGCATAGATAGAGGGAGAGGCGGACTTGACTCCTTCTAATAAGAGCTAGGAACTTGGAACCAACGCGGTGAGTAAAGAAAAAAGAAGAGAAAAAGCTAACGATGCAACTTAAAAAAAAAGGAAACTTAAATAGCTTATCAAATTAATTCCATTCTTATAGATTTGTGTGGAGACGACAGAGTGAACCAATCCTCTGTAGGAGGGAACCGTTGGAGCGCGTTGGTGAGTGAATGAGATTAAATTCAGTAAATTATTAAATTCAAAAAGCTAATTACAGCAACCGAGGTGACAGCAGTGGGCTGCTAGACGTTAGATCCCAGGAGTTAACATCTCAAACTACCAGTTAACGGTGGTAGGGCATATAGGAGTTAACGGCTCAAACCGCCAGTTAACGGCGGTAGGGCATATGGGATTCCCAGGAGTTAACGGCTCAAACCGCCAGTTAATGGTGGTACGGCCTAGATGTACAAGGTCCTCAGGGGCGTTATAGCTAACGCCATAGAATTAGCAATGCGTCCCTTAACCAAACATTTAATAATAAAAAAAATAGATAAATAAAAATAAATAAAAGCTAACTGATTAGGGAGGAATTATTTTACAAAGGTGGACCAAAGGACCAGAATTTATATTTTGTTGAATTTTGTTATAGAACATTTTATTTATTTATTTATTTATTTATTTATTTATTTATTGTGTTACAGATATACAAGGTGTCACAATGCTGTATAGAAACACAACTAAATGTATCCTTGTTGTCATGAATGTATTTCTTGTTGAATAGTGTAGAGTAATAGAATCTAACTGAGCCTATTGAGCTGAACAATTGTTGTCATATGTAATTATATTTCCAGAGCTACTGAGAATTATTTTAATAGACAATCAAATTGATGTTATGTTAGTTGAACTGTGAACCCAAACATGATTGGCTATGCCAATAGAGTGAAGCATTTGTTTAAGTCTGTAAGACTTTATGCTGTGATGTGACGAGAAGGGTCGATGCCAACTCGCTAACAGTCCTGTTGTTTACAGGCTGGGTTTTTTTTTTCCTTGGGTTTGATCCCGACTCCTAGGATCACTCACTTGGAACGAGAACTGGATTTCTTCCTGACGAGGGAGATGGCGAGCCTTAACCACTGAACGAACCAGGACATCTCAAGTAACTGAAGAGCAGACTGCTCTCTTCTGTGAACAATCTCAACGGTGTGGTAGGAAAAAATCGCACCACCGGACTCTGACTTTCACCCCAAGCGTGGGGATTTGACTTGACGCCGGCTGACTTGTGACTCATATGATCAAATCTCATACCGAGCATTTTACTATTGTCGATTGTTTTCATCTGTTTTTGTGTGTTATCTTTATGTGTTATACTTCCCATTATTATTAAAATTTAGTATATAAACCGTTTCATGCTATACCCGTGACTCCAGTCATTCTTAAACAACCTCCAATTCTCCCCGAACCTAATTATTGGCCCATTTGTTTATTTTTTCTTTTAATTATCTTATTGTATCCTGTAATCCGGTTACACGATAAACAAGTCAAGATAAACAATGATCTCCCAGAACCCTCGTGTGCTTTTTCGCCCTCACAGGTCGTGAAATCAGGAAATTGGGTTCTGATCAAGGTGCTGAAATGAGACAACTGGCACTGCCTGAAGTGGGAAGGCCCGTTTCAAGTTCTCCTTACCACCCCACTGCTGTAAAGATTGCCGAGAGGCCATCTTGGATTCATCTATCCCACTGCAAGCTCATCATCGACTAACTGCTATTAGAGCACAACGAAGTCCGGCTTCAAAGGCGTGATGGTACTCATGTCTCAACCCTGGTGAAGATAAAGATCTGCTCCAAGCTTGCTGGTTACACCATATTGTTGATGTTGGTACTCACGTTCATGGCCCTGCATTTCAATCAATCAATCAATGCATTTCAATCAATCAATCAATCAGTAAACTTTATTTATATACCACTTAATCCTGCAATACATGAAACTCAAAGTACTTAACAAATTAAAAAGGCCCCACATACCCACATTCCCTCCCATCCCCAGAAATTTAAAAACAGCCTGACAATAAAAACCCCATCACAACACTACTCCACCCACACACACACTTGTGTGAATGCTCGCATGTCTCTTTAAATGTGTCTTTTGGCGAAATCTTTGTCCACAGAGCTCACAGGCAAAAGGCTTCTCTCCTGTGTGAACTCTCATGTGTGTGTTTAAACCTGCCTTTTGGGTACATCTGTATCCACAGAGCTCACAGGCAAAAGGCTTCTCTCCTGTGTGGACTTTCATGTGTGTGTTTAAACTTGCCTTTTGGTTACATCTGTATCCACAGAGCTCACAGGCAAAAGGCTTCTCTCCTGTGTGAACTCTCATGTGTGTGTTTAAATGTGACTTTTGGGTACATCTGTATCCACAGAGCTCACAGGCAAAAGGCTTCTCTCCTGTGTGAACTCTCATGTGTTCGTTAAAACCTGCCTTATGGGTACATCTGTATTCACAGAGCTCACAGGCAAAAGGCTTCTCTCCTGTGTGGACTTTCATGTGTGTGTTTAAATGTGCCTTTTGGGTAAATCTGTATCCACAGAGCTCACAGGCAAAAGGCTTCTCTCCTGTGTGAACTCTCATGTGTTTGTTTAAATGTGCCTTTTGGGTACATCTGTATCTACAGAGCTCACAGGCAAAAGGCTTCTCTCCTGTGTGGATTTTCATGTGTGTGTTTAAACCTGCCTTTTGGGTACATCTGTATCCACAGAGCTCACAGGCAAAAGGCTTCTCTCCTGTATGAACTCTCATGTGTTCGTTTAAACTTGCCTTTCGGGTACATCTGTATTCACAGAGCTCACAGGCAAAAGGCTTCTCTCCTGTGTGGACTTTCATGTGTTCGTTTAAACTTGCCTTTCGGGTACATCTGTATCCACAGAGCTCACAGGCAAAAGGCTTCTCTCCTGTGTGAACTCTCATGTGTTTGTTTAAACTTGCCTTTTGGGTACATCTGTATCCACAGAGCTCACAGGCAAAAGGCTTCTCTCCCGTGTGAACTCTCATGTGTTTGTTTAAACTTGCCTTTTGGGTACATCTGTATCTACAGAGCTCACAGGCAAAAGGCTTCTCTCTTGTGTGGACTTTCATGTGTGTGTTTAAACTTGCCTTTTGGGTAAATCTGTATCCACAGAGCTCACAGGCAAAAGGCTTCTCTCCTGTGTGGACTTTCATGTGTTCTTTTAAACCTGCCTTTTGGGTACATCTGTATTCACAGAGCTCACAGGCAAAAGGCTTCTCTCCTGTGTGGACTTTCATGTGTGTGTTTAAATGTGCCTTTTGGGTAAATCTGTATCCACAGAGCTCACAGGCAAAAGGCTTCTCTCCTGTGTGAACTCTCATGTGTTTGTTTAAACTTGCCTTGTGGGTACATCTGTATCCACAGAGCTCACAGGCAAAAGGCTTCTCTCCTGTGTGGACTTTCATGTGTGTGTTTAAACCTGCCTTTTGGGTACATCTGTATCCACAGAGCTCACAGGCAAAAGGCTTCTCTCCTGCGTGGACTTTCATGTGTTCGTTTAAAACATTTTTTTGGCTAAATCTTTGTCCACAGAGGTCACAGGCAAAAGGCTTCTGTCCGTTGTGGCCTTTCATATGATGGGTTAAAATGGACTTTTGGCTAAATCTTTTTCCACAGTCATCACAACAAAATGATTTTGGTTGTTTCTGGACTTTTCTGCTTGAGCCTCCATGTTGCTTCTCTTTCATACATTTTGTATTAACCGAACACTCTGAAGACTTTACTGCTGAATGACTTGTCACTCTCACATGTTTCTGAAGAGACCACTTGTGGAGGAACCGTATACCACACACAGGGCAGCTAAATGGTTTGTTGACTGTCTTAATATCTGACTTCGAAGACTTGTTTTCATTACAGCCATGGTCTCCGTTTCCAGTTTCTGGCCCAGAGTCTGAACGCTCAGAGTCTAGATTCACATCATCTTCATCTTCTCCACCAACTTCAATCTCTGAAGAATCAGACGTCTTTTCATTAGGGTCCAGATCTAGGTTCTTGCTAGTTTCTGCTCCTCCACCAACTTTTGCTGTCATCTGCCCAGCCAAGCTGCGTGTTGGGACACCTCCGTCTTTCATTGGATGGTTGTGGAAATGTAAGAGCAGAAGTTTCTCATCCGTCTCCTCTCTCTTCCTTGAATCTGCAGTGAACCAAGCAGAAATATATAAAATAAAAATATTCAGTAAAAAGAGAAGACAAAATACCTAGGGGTGTTTTTGCAATCAGTAGTATACATAACCAGTGTTGGTAAACACATTACTATTTATGGTATTGCATTACTTTTACAAATATCTATGAATCTAAAGAGTTGCTTTTAAGCCCAGACATCACTATGCGATTGGTAGAAGGAAAAAAAAACGCGAACTGCAAATTCTGATTAACGCTTCTCAGAGCCGGTCAAACCAGCCGTCCGTCGCTGCTACTGTGGAGCCTAGAAATACTGTTATGGAAAAAATTATGTTTATTAATTCTTGATCATGGACTCAATCAAATGAATGTAATATGTAATTCTCTATTCCTCTCTGCATGCCCACTAGTTCAGAACTCATTCAGACACACCCACACAAGCCACTCTCACACACACACACTCCCCCCCCTCCCCCCCTCCCTCCCCCTCGTGCATCTTGCCACAGTTATAACTGTTTGACTTGTTGATCATTGTCTCCTCTCTCCGACTACAGGAAATGGGTTATTGATAAACATATTGATAAATTCCATGACAGATACCCTGACAGCAGCATCGCGTCGGCCCCTCCCTTCCTTTTCCTAACACTGAAGGTGCGCAGCGGCAAAAATGTAAACATATCTGCTGAACCTTCGTGAGAGTGCTGTACACGGCGCGGAGGAAGCTCGTTAAAATGTGTCAAAACTGTAAATGTAATACGTGTTTTAAGAAGAAACTGGGTGGAGTGAGGTGAGATTGTGAGGGTCGGAGCTGAAATAAAAACACAGCATTAACACTCGTCTGTAACCCATAAAATAATAATGAGCATCTAGATCAGCAGCTTGTGATGACAGTTCACTAGGTCAGCTGACCTTAATCCACAAGATGGAACATATGGCACTAGAATTCCAGAGAAAGAGCTAGGAGCAACATTTGTAGGCCAAAACCAAATTCTTAAATTGAACACAGAACTGAACTGGGATCCAATGCAGAGAGGTAACAACTGGAGTGATATGATCAAATCGACCAGTGCCAGTCTAAAGACGGGCTGCAGCATTTTGAACTAGCTGCAGCCTAGCAATGCATCCATGATCAACACCCAAGTAACGACTATTGCAGTAGTCTAAACAAAATGCATTAAATGCATGAATAAGCGCCTCAAAACTATTCCTCATCAAAAAGGACTTATAAAGATTCTTTAGGTGAAAAAAGCATACTTGAACCACATTATTGACTTGAACATCAAATTTAAGCACCCAAATCAGACACAACATCCTTTGCATCATATGAGACTGAGTAACTACAGGAGCACCACTTGGTGCAAACACAATCAACTCAGTCTTAGACTCTTTAATCTGGAGAAAATTACAACCCATCCACAATCATTAACCTCACGAAGACAACTCAGAGCTAAATTCTTAGCTTTAACGGGAGCATAGACCTGACAGTCATCAGCATAAAGATGAAAGTCAAGCTCATATTTCCTAAAGATGGCCCCAAGAGGGAGCAAATATAATTGAAAAGCAGAGGACCAAGTACAGAGCCCTTACTCTGAGAGGCGCTATACAAGTGCGGGTCATTTATCATTTATATTTCAGGGGAGCATCACTTGAGCAGAAGCTACCAATCTTAACAGTAACATACCTGTCAGCCAGGTAGGAACTCATCCAGAAGAGCGCTGAACCAGAGAGACCAACAAACTTCTCCAGTCGATTGAGAAGTATAGCATGATCAAGAGTATCAAAGCAGCGGTCAGATCTAAGAGTAATGTCTGATATAAGCAGTGCGTTCCGTGTAAATTCCGTTCCAGGTATTCTATCCAGCAGCACTCAGATCCAGCACGCAAAGCCCGCATCATGTGATCAGAAAGTGCCTGCTAGGGAAATAGTAAGGAACCAGAGACAAGTCGGCTGTGTGGCAGTATTTTTCATTGAAGCACGAAAACGACAGTGTTGCTCAGCGCAACACTTGTCATGGAAAAGTTTCCCGTTGTGGGACAGACCCAGGGAAATTTAATACATCGAACCTCATTGCGCATTTGAAGAAGCATCACACAAAGCTGCATGAGGATTTTCACAAGACCACAGAGGCAAAGAAACAATTCCCTGGCTTTAAACAACAAGAGCAGCCTGAAACCTTTGCAAAGCATGAGAATCTCCTGAGAGATGCCAAAAAGGCATTAACCCTAACAGAGAAGATATGCCAGTTTATTGTGCTTGATGACTAGCCCATCGGTGGTGAGTAATGTCGGGTTTAGATGCTTCATTGAACACCTCGAGCCTCGCTAAGTTATGCCCAGCCGCCACTACATTGTCAACAAGACCATACCCCAGATTCACAAACAAGTTAAAACATGTATTGCTACACATCTGGATAAAGCAAGTGCTGTTAGCTTCACATACTTTTGGCAGACTGTGAAATTGAAACGTTGGACACAGAACTTGTAGCAGTTAATAGTCAATGAACAGTATTGTGTTTTTCTTATTTTTGTCCTCCTACCAGTAAAAATAACTGAAGTGACCTTGAATTAGTATTTTGCAATTTAAAAACATATGTTTTTGTTTATTTACTGACTTAAAATATTTTCAGGGTATTTTAATTTATTATTCTTTAATTCATTTGTTATGCATTATTACCAAAGTTCACATTTATGCAGCCAATGGTTAATAAATAATTGGTTTGGTTTTTTTTCACTTAATGTCTGGCTTTTCTTTGTTCAAAGGCAGATTAGGCTGTTTTGCTTGTTTTTAGCACTCCCTGGTGTCCGTTTTTAATTCTCTCAACAGTGAAGTGAAACTTTTCTCCTCGCTGTCCATTTGTCTTTTTAACACCTTAATCTAGCAGCTGAACTGTCTCCCAGCCTTTCTTTGTGACTACAGGCGTGATTGATCATTAAATTAAATTAAATAATTAAACAAATTAGCTGTACTCATGATCTAAAACATGCAAGAAAACTGCTGGAATCAGACAGCAGTGACAGGTATGTCATTAACCCTGTAAAAGGTCATTTTAGCACATACTGGCTCAAGAAAATGATTTAAAAATATGCTAAAGTTGCAAAGTATTCCAGTAAGGAATGTCACTTGATCAATCCTTTCAAACGAAATAGGTAAAAGTATGTATAATTCAGGCTGATATTGTATCGAATTGATATCGGTATCGGCCGATACTGAAGGCTGCAATATCGGTATTGTCACGAACTCCTCCAGCTGACTCCATTTCCCAGCATTCTCGCCACCACTTCCCAGCATTCCCGCCACCAACGTGGCCGCCGACGTCATCACGCTGCCACTATAAACGGAAGTGCCGGCATTCATTCATTACTCTGTCATCGTTCCTACCAGACTTTGAATCGAGTTTCTCAGGCTTACCAGCCCTCAAACCTAACCTAACAGATCTAACCACGCTGTCAACCTCCACCACTCCGCGTCTGGGCAACAGACCATCTCAGCTACGCTTCAGCTCTGCCACCAAACCTGACAGGATGACAGAGTCCCGAGTTGACCCAGCGAAGTTCTCTCATCTGCGTGTTGAAGTGGTTCAACTGCGCGCAACTATGGATCAGCATACGGCAGAAACGAACCAGCTCCGTGCCGTAGCTGATCGCCAAGCCACGAAGATCGAGTCACTCACCGAGCTAGTTCTCCAGCTGTCTACTGCCCTGCAACGACAAACCCCGGCCGTCTCTGAGACGTTGGAACCACCCCTCAGCCTTCCAGATAAGTGGGACGGAACCAGGGGGTCCCCGGAGGGCATGCTGGCGACCCTGGCAATGACTTTCGAGTGCCAGCCGGCACGCTACCCCACTTCCTGCTCTCATGTCGCCCTGCTGACCTCACTGCTGACGGGTCGAGCCAGTGAATGGGTGGCGTCTTTTTACAATCAGACATCTCCTGCCTGCAATGACTATGAGATTTTTGTGAAGGAGATGAAAAAGACATTTGTTCACCCCAGCAGCGAGGTCTCGGACGAAACTCGGCTGCTTCAGCTTCGTCAGGGCTCCCAGATGGTGGCTCAGTACACCTCTCGCTTCCGGACGGCAGCCGCTCGGTTGACGTGGGATGACACCGCCCTAAAGGCCGTTTATCTGGAGGGGTTGTCACCTAGAATCCAGGAGGGCATGATCGGACACGAGGCCCCAACCTCCCTGGACCTGGCAGTGGATCTGGCTCTCCAGCTGGACTGCTGCATCCTGAACAGGCCGAGCACCATGTCACCTCCCATCCACACCAGGACTTCACCCCGTCGTCCGGCTCACCAACCGACTGAGGAGCCGATGCAGCTCGGACATCTCCCCTCTGAGGAACGGGCACGGCGCTATCAGGAGGGACGATGCACGTACTGTGGGGATTTGGGTCACCACCGTGGCACGTGTCCAAAGAGACCGGGAAACGGTCCCTCTGGGTCGGAGTAGGGGCTGTCCCGCCCGGAGTCTCCACTTTTCTGGTCCCACACCGCACCACTCTCCCAGTCTCCCTCCACCTGGACCAAGGCCCGACCAGACTGGAGGCTCTTTTAGACACTGGGGCCGCGGAGTGTTTTATCAATCAAGGACTGGTTACTCAGCTCAAGATACCCCTCACTGCTCTCGACCGACCCATTCCTGTGACCTCTGTGGACGGCCGGCCAATCATGCCATACCCTCTCACCCACCGAACCCAGGGTCTCCACATGACTATTGACCAACACCTGGAGACCCTCCACTTCCTGGTCATCCAGGCTCCGGCTACGCCACTCATCCTGGGTCATTCCTGGTTCTGCCGTCATGAGCCTCACATCTCCTGGTCCACCAGTAAGGTCCTGGCCTGGGGCGCGGGTTGCCAGAACCACAGGGGCTCCCCTACACCTCAGACTGGAGCAGCTTCTCCTAGAGACGTAGACCTGACGCTCGTTCCTCCTCAATACCACGACCTCGCTCAGGTCTTCGCTAAAGAACCCACTACCAGGCTACCACCTCATTGACCCTATGACCTGGAGATCAGGCTCCAGCCCCGCACCCCCCCACCCCCAACCCCCGGGTCACCTGTACTCCCTCTCTCCGGCGGAGACCCGGGCTATGGACAATTACATCACGGATGTCCTCCAGAAGGGGTTCATCCGTCCCTCAACATCCCCCGGTGCCGCAGGGTTTTTCTTCGTGAAAAAGAAGGAAGGATATCTCCGGCCCTGCATTGACTATCGAGGGTTAAATAAAATAATGATCCGGGACTGTCACCCTCTCCCTCTCATGGGCACCGCCCTGGACGCCATCACCCAAGCCGCTGTATTCACCAAACTGGACCTGCGCAGTGCTTACAACCTGATCCGTATCAAGGAGGGGGAGGAGTGGAAGACCGCTTTTATCACGCCCACCAGCCACTATGAATACTTAGTGATGCCTTTTGGCCTCTGCAACAGCCCCGCCGTCTTCCAGCGGTTCATTACAGATGTGGTAAGAGACATGTTGGGCCGCTGGGTCTTTGTATATCTGGATGATATCCTCATCTACTCCCGCACGGCCGAAGAGCAAATCCAGCATGTTCGGGCTGTTCTGCCCCGCCTCCTGGATCATGAACTGTACTGCAAACTGGAGAAATGTGCGTTTCACCAGGAGTCCACCTCCTTCCTGGGTTTTACTATCTCCTCCTGGGGTCTGAAGATGGACCCTCAGAAGGTTCAGGCAGTAGCTCAGTGGCCTTTACCCACGACCCTGAAGCAGCTGCAAAGCTTCCTGGGTTTCTCGAACTTTTACCGGAGGTTCATACGCAACTTCAGTTCCCTCGCAGCACCTCTGACCTCCCTCACCAAAACCACCAACCAGCCTCGCCCTTTCCGCCTTACTCCAGAGGCTGTCCGTGCTTTCCATGAGCTGTTCGGGCGTTTTATTAAGGAACCCATCCTCCTCCACCCGAACCAGAACCGGCCCTTCGTCTTGGAGGTGGATGCCTCTGATGTGGGAGCAGGGGCTGTCCTCTCGCAACGGGGTCCGGACGCTAAGCTCCACCCATGCGCCTACTTCTCCTGGAAGTTTTCCCCCACACAGCAGAACTATGGGGTCGGCGACAGAGAACTGCTGGCACTAAAATGGGCTCTGGAGGAATGGCGGCAGTGGCTCTTGGGGACCACCAACCCTTTTCTGATCTGGACCGACCACCAGGTCCTGTCACGAACTCCTCCAGCTGACTCCATTTCCCAGCGTTCTCACCACCACTTCCCAGCATTCCCGCCACCAACGTGGCCGCCGACGTCATCACGTCAACACTATAAACGGAAGTGCCGGCATTCATTCATTACTCTGTCATCGTTCCTACCAGACTTTGAATCGAGTTTCTCAGGCTTACCAGGCCTCAAGCCTAACCTAACGGATCTAACCACGCTGTCAACCTCCACCACTCCGCGTCTGGGCAACAGACCATGTCAGCTACGCTTCAGCTCTGCCACCAAACCTGACAGGTATCGCATCGGTAGTGAAAAAAGTTGTATCGAGACATCCCTACGCATTAGAGCTAATAATATCAGATAAAAAAAGTGGATTTTGCCTTTTTTACAGCCATTTGATAGGAACACCATGCAGACCTCATGTCTTCAAATGAGGGCTGTGACCTAGATTTCTTCCAGCTCTGCTCACATTTCCTGCATTAGGTGAAGATTCTCTGTCATCCTGAACATGACCATCCTGAGCTTTAATATAAAAACAGCTGGACATTTCTGGTTATCTTGAAGACGTTTTTCTTCTCATCCTAGAGGCTTCTTCACATTGGTTGTGAGCAGAAGGCTGTGAGTTAAGGTCAGAAATATCGATTCATTAGACCAAAGACTGATTTTTTCCCTTGAACCAGAATGGCCTATTGGCTCCTTTTGCTGCAAAGACTACAAATCCCATGGTGCTTTGAGGCATCAACATGTCAGTTGAAGCGCCTTTCCTTTCTGTTTACAGTCATTAGCGTCCATGCTAATAGCATCAGCATCTGCAGCGTGACACTCCTCAGTCTGGGACAAACTGAAAACACTAGGGATGCACCGATCAGGTTTTTTGCTGCTGATACCGATATCAAAGAATGCTGATCACAGATACCGATCACGTGGATTGGCCAGAAATTTTCTACAACATTATAATGAGTGCTACAAACTACATAATCTTAGCCTAGTGAACTAGGCCAAATTCTTGCTTTGCAAAGAATGGTCTAGGCATGCTCCATTGGAACCTCAGCAGCTCCTACCAGGACTCTGGCTAGCCAATCACAGCTCTCTAGAGGGGTTTCAAACACATAAAGAGCTGTGATTGGTCCATAATGGTGGGCCAATCATAGTGCTCTATCTGCTTAGTGAACAAATCACAGAGCTTTATCCACTTTGTGGGCCAATCAGGGCACTCTATATGCCTGGTGGGTGGGATGATGCAACAGAGTGAAACAAGAGTATGTCACATTCATTGTCCAGTGGAATGCGGAGATCATTTGAAAGACAACGGTAGAACCCGCCCCACAACCGAGAGCCGTCAATGGAGCATGGCCAGACTAAATAATACATTTATTTAGTCTGGCTTGCCAGGCTAACATAATCTGGGAATAAAGGAAATGTAACAATCTAAAATGGTCTGTATTAATTTTGACAAAAACTTGTTTTTATCTTTTAAGAGAAAAGAAGTCCTGCAGCACAGTCAGTGTTTTTATTTCTGACCACTACTTGTAAGCGTCCTGCTCAGAACCCAAGGTTTAGACATGAACATGTCTCTTGGATGAGGTAAAACATTTTCAAGATAACCAGAAAACTCTAGCTGTTTTAATAAAATCTCTTAAGATGATCATGACCAGGAAAACTGAAGCACTTAAATCTCGTCTCGTCTTCCTCCGCTTATCCGGGTCCGGGTCGCGGGGGCAGCATCCCAACTAGGGAGCTCCAGGCCGTCCTCTCCCCGGCCTTGTCCACCAGCTCCTCCGGCAGGACCCCAAGGCGTTCCCGGACCAGATTGGAGATGTAACTTCTCCAACGTGTCCTGGGTCGACCCGGGGGCCTTCTGCCGGCAGGACATGCCCGAAACACCTCCCCAGGGAGGCGTCCAGGAGGCATCCTGACCAGATGCCCAAACCACCTCAACTGGCTCCTTTCGATCCGGAGGAGCAGCGGTTCTACTCCGAGTCCCTCCCGAATGTCCGAGCTCCTCACCCTATCTCTAAGGCTGAGCCCGGCCACCCTACGGAGGAAACTCATTTCGGCCGCTTGTATCCGCGATCTCGTTCTTTCGGTCATTACCCAAAGCTCATGACCATAGGTGAGGATTGGGACGTAGATCGACCGGTAAATCGAGAGCCTGGCTTTCTGGCTCAGCTCCCTCTTCCCCACGACGGATCGGCTCAGCGTCCGCATCACTGCAGACGCCGAACCAATCCGCCTGTCGATCTCCCGATCCCTCCTACCCTCACTCGTGAACAAGACCCCGAGATACTTAAACTCCTCCACTTGAGGTAGGACCTCTCCCCCGACCCGGAGGTGGCAAGCCACCCTTTTCCGGTCGAGAACCATGGTCTCAGATTTGGAGGTGCTGATCCTCATCCCAGCCGCTTCACACTCGGCCACGAACCTACCCAGCAAGAGCTGAAGGTCAGAGCTGGATGAAGCTAGGAGGACCACATCATCCGCAAAAAGCAGAGACGAGATTCTCCTGCCACCAAACTCGACACACTCCACACCACGGCTGCGTCTAGAAATTCTGTCCATAAATGTGATGAACAGAACCGGTGACAAAGGGCAGCCCTGGCGGAGTCCAACCCTCACTGGGAACAGGTCCGACTTACTACCGGCTATGCGGACCAAACTCACGCTCCTCTGGTAAAGGGACTGAATGGCCCTTAACAGAAAGCCACCCACCCCATACTCCTGGAGCGTCCCCCACAGGGTGCCCCTGGGGACACGGTCATAAGCCTTCTCCAAATCCACAAAGCACATGTGGATTGGTTGGGCAAACTCCCATGCCCCCTCCATCACCCTTGCAAGGGTATGGAGCTGGTCCACAGTTCCACGGCCAGGACGAAAACCACATTGCTCCTCCTCTATCTGAGATTCAACTATCGATCGGACCCTCCTCTCCAGTACCTTGGAGTAGACCTTTCCAGGGAGGCTGAGGAGTGTGATCCCCCTATAGTTGGAACACACCCTCAGGTCACCCTTCTTAAAGATGGGGACCACCACCCTGGTCTGCCACTCCCTAGGAACTGCCCCCGATGACCACGCAATGTTGTAGAGACGTGTCAACCATGACAGCCCTACAACATCCATAGCCTTGAGATACCCAGGACGAACCTCATCCGCCCCCGGGGCTCCGCCGCTGTGTAGTTGTTTGACTACCTCAGCAACTTCTGCCCCCGAGATCGGACAGTCCATCCCCAGGCCTCCCAGCTCTGGTTCCTCCTCGGAATGCGCATTGGTGGGATTGAGGAGCTCCTCAAAGTATTCCTTCCACCGTCCGACTATAGCCTCAGTTGACGTCAGCAGCTCCCCATCCCCACTGTAAACAGTGTGAGCGAGTTGCTGCCTTCCTCTCCTGAGGCGCCGGACAGTTTGCCAGAACCTCTTTGGAGCCGATCGATAGTCTTTCTCCATGGCCTCACCAAACTCCTCCCACGCCCGAGATTTTGCCTCGGCAACTGCCACTGCTGCACCCCGCTTGGCTATCCGGTACCTGTCTGCTGCCTCCGGAGACCCACAGACCAGCCACGCCCTGTAGGCCTCCTTCTTCAGCCTGACGGCTCCCCGAACCTCTGGTGTCCACCAGCGGGTACGGGGGTTGCCACCACGACTGGCACCGGCCACCTTACGACCACAGCTAGCAACAGCCGCCTCGACAATCGCAGAGTGGAACAAGGCCCACTCGGACTCAATGTCCCCCACTGCTCTCGGGACGTGGTCAAAGCTCTGCCGGAGGTGGGAGTTGAAGACCGTCTTGACAGGTTCTTCTGCCAGGCGTTCCCAGCAGACCCTCAATATGCGTTTGGGTCTGCCAGGTCTACGCGGCATGTTCCCTTGCCATCTGATCCAACTCACCACCAGGTGGTGATCAGTTGACAGCTCCGCCCCTCTCTTCACTCGGGTGTCCAAAACATACGGTCGCAGGTCAGATGATACGACTACAAAATCTATCATCGACCTGTGACCTAGGCTGCCCTGGTACCAAGTGTACCGGTGGGCATCCTTATGTTCGAACATGGTGTTCGTTATGGCCAAACTGCGGCTTGCACAGAAGTCCAATAACAAAACACCGCTCGAGTTCTGATCAGGTGGGCCGTTCCTCCCAATCACACCCCTCCAGGTCAAGCTGTCATTGCCCACGTGAGCATTGAAGTCCCCCAGCAGGACAATGGAGTCCCCTGATGGAGCACTATCTAGCACTCGTCCCAGGGATTCCAAAAAGGGTGGGTACTCTGAACTGATATTTGGCCCATACGCACAAACAACAGTCAGGACCCGTTCCCCGACCCGAAGGCGCAAGGAAGCTACCCTCTTGTCCCCCGGGGTAAACCCCAACACACAGGCAGAGAGTCTCGGGGCTAACAAAAAGCCAACCCCAGCCCTCCGCCTCTCACCCGGAGCAACTCCAGCAAAGTAGAGTGTCCAACCCCTCTCCAGGTCTCGGGTTCCAGAGCCAATGCAATGTGTCGAGGTGAGTCCGACTATATCTAGCCGGTACCGCTCAACCTCTGCCACAAGCTCCGGCTCCTTCCCCGCCAGCGAGGTGACGTTCCATGTCCCAAAAACTAGTTTCCTTGTCCGGGGATTGGACCGCCAAGGCTCCCGCCTTGGTCTGCCACCCGATTCACATTGCACCGGACCCTTCATGTTCCTCCTGCGGGTGGTGGGTCCACAGTTGGACGAGCCCATGTATCCGGTTCGGGCTGGGCCCGGCCGGGCCCCATGGGCGAAAGCCCGGCCACCAGGCGCTCGCTCACGGGCCCCAACCCCAGGCCTGGCTCCAGGGTGGGACCCCGGTAACCCTCCGGGCCGGGTACTCCGACTCTTCGTTTTCACCGCCATGAAAGATCCTTCGAACCGTTCTTTGTCTCACCCTTCACCTAAGACCAATTTGCCATGGGAGACCCTACCAGGGGCACTAAGTGCCCCAGGCAACATAGCTCCTAGGATCATTAGGGCACTCAAACTCCTCCACCACGATAAGGTGACGGTTCAAGGAGGAGAACCGAAGCACTTAAATGTAGCTCCTATCAGTAACAATCTAACTGATTCAAACATTAACGCCCCTGTCAATGCGCCCCAGGGCAGCTGTGGCTACATCGTAGCTCATTACCATCAGTGTGTGAATGGATGAATGATTCACTGTAGTGTAAAGCGCTTCGGAGTCCTTACTCTGTAAGGTGCTATACAAGTGCGGGTCATTTATCATTTAAAGGTTCTAAACACTCTAAATAGTGCAGAAAAACAAATAAATAAAAACTGGGTTTAACATTGTCATTAAGGTTATTTTTATTGTACCAGAGTTAGTGAGATGAGAGTAGTGTTATGTGCTAGTTTTATTTTGAAGGGCAGTTCAGCGGGTGGAGAGGATTATTTACGGTTCCAGTAATCAGCTGTTATGCTAAGGAGAGCTGCTCTGTTCTGAACCTTTTTGTAAGTAAATGGAGAAGTTGTAAGCTGTGGGTTAGTCGATAGTCGTCTGAATAAAGTCACCTAAACGAGTAAACCGAAATCCAGATTCTCCAATACTGTTTTCTCATGTAGACAACATTGACATTCATTGTATTCTTAGTATGAAAAGTAGGAGATGACAAAGTATTGTGAACTTACCACCGCTTTATTGCAAGCTGAGCAATGTGCAATATTTTATTTAGTCTACAGACTCTCTTAAGAGACAACTTAGACTCAGCTTACATAGGGTAAGTGTAGCATACTAGCTTACGTTTTCTTGTAGCAATAACTATGTGTACAACACATTTGCAGTGCAACAACACAAACACTTCACTCTCTTAGAGTTGATACAATTAGTAAACTATAAACCTTAGTTTTCTTGTGGAAAAAGGAATAAAATCTTAAAATGAGAAATTATTTAGGTGCACAACACACTTCATGTGCACCATAATAAACAATTAACTCTCTCCAGAGGCTCTTTCTTAGAGCCATAATTTGGAGTTTAGCTACAAGCTTTTTTGTGAAAAAATAAATGTCATAAATGAGAACAAGAACACTGACATATGTGCAACTGCAACATACAAATGTAGCTTTCCCTGTCAAAAACTAAACTCAAAGTGCAAGATAGCCGTAGCCCATAAAATGATATAATTTCAAGACAACTTGTCTGCATGTGGGAGATAACAGAAAGTAGTGTGCAAATAATTTCACAGCATTAGCAAAAAATAAATAAAATCAAACTAAAAACTATTGAGCTATATCTGTAAACATACCTATTTCAGGTGAGGTAGAGAGGAATAAGGAGATTGCCATGGGCAATGAAGTGCACAGTAAAAAACTAAAATAAAACTAAATAAATAATCATTGTAGCTCAATCTGTAGGCCTTGTTCTATCCTCGTTTTAGCTGAGGCATTTCTGGTAACTCAAGCCCTTTTCAGATAGACATTCTGGAATATGTGCAGACAATAGGGCTGGGCGATATGGCAAAAATAGAATATCACGATATTTCCTCCTTGAACCGTCACCTTATCGTGGTGGAGGAGTTTGAGTGCCCTAATGATCCTAGGAGCTATGTTGTCTGGGGCACTTAGTGCCCCTGGTAGGGTCTCCCATGACAAATTGGTCTTAGGTGAAGGGTGAGACAAAGAACGGTTCAAAGGATCTTTCATGGCGGTTAAAACGAAGAGTCGGAGTACCCGGCCCGGAGGGTTACCGGGGTCCCACCCTGGAGCCAGGCCTGGGGTTGGGGCCCGTGAGCGAGCGCCTGGTGGCCGGGCTTTCGCCCATGGGGCCCGGCCGGGCCCAGCCCGAACCGGATACATGGGCTCGTCCAACTGTGGACCCACCACCCGCAGGAGGAACATGAAGGGTCCGGTGCAATGCGAATCGGGTGGCAGACCAAGGCGGGAGCCTTGGCGGTCCAATCCCCGGACAAGAAAACTAGTTTTTGGGACATGGAACGTCACCTCACTGGCGGGGAAGGAGCCGGAGCTTGTGGCAGAGGTTGAGCGGTACCGGCTAGATATAGTCGGACTCATCTCGACACATTGCATTGGCTCTGGAACCCGAGACCTGGAGAGGGGTTGGACACTCTACTTTGCTGGAGTTGCTCCGGGTGAGAGGCGGAGGGCTGGGGTTGGCTTTTTGTTAGCCCCGAGACTCTCTGCCTGTGTGTTGGGGTGTACCCCGGGGGACAAGAGGGTAGCTTCCTTGCGCCTTCGGGTCGGGGAACGGGTCCTGACTGTTGTTTGTGCTTATGGGCCAAATATCAGTTCAGAGTACCCACCCTTTTTGGAGTCCCTGGGACGAGTGCTAGATAGTGCTTCATCAGGGGACTCCATTGTCCTGCTGGGGGACTTCAATGCTCACGTGGGCAATGACAGCTTGACCTGGAGGGGTGTGATTGGGAGGAACGGCCCACCTAATCTGAACTCGAGCGGTGTTTTGTTATTGGACTTCTGTGCAAGCCGCAGTTTGGCCATAACGAACACCATGTTCGAACATAAGGATGCCCACCGGTACACTTGGTACCAGGGCAGCCTAGGTCACAGGTCGATGATAGATTTTGTAGTTGTATCATCTGACCTGCGGCCGTATGTTTTGGACACCCGAGTGAAGAGAGGGGCGGAGCTGTCAACTGATCACCACCTGGTGGTGAGTTGGATCAGATGGCAAGGGAACATGCCGCGTAGACCTGGCAGACCCAAACGCATAGTGAGGGTCTCCTGGGAACTCCTGGCAGAAGAACCTGTCAAGACGGTCTTCAACTCCCACCTCCGGCAGAGCTTTGACCACGTCCCGAGAGCAGTGGGGGACATTGAGTCCGAGTGGGCCTTGTTCCACTCTGCGATTGTCGAGGCGGCTGTTGCTAGCTGTGGTCGTAAGGTGGCCGGTGCCAGTCGTGGTGGCAACCCCCGTACCCGCTGGTGGACACCAGAGGTTCGGGGAGCCGTCAGGCTGAAGAAGGAGGCCTACAGGGCGTGGCTGGTCTGTGGGTCTCCGGAGGCAGCAGACAGGTACCGGATAGCCAAGCGGGGTGCAGCAGTGGCAGTTGCCGAGGCAAAATCTCGGGCGTGGGAGGAGTTTGGTGAGGCCATGGAAAAAGACTATCGATCGGCTCCAAAGAGGTTCTGGCAAACTGTCCGGCGCCTCAGGAGAGGAAGGCAGCAACTCGCTCACAGTGTTTACAGTGGGGATGGGGAGCTGCTGACGTCAACTGAGGCTATAGTCGGATGGTGGAAGGAATACTTTGAGGAGCTCCTCAATCCCACCAATGCGCATTTCGAGGAGGAACCAGAGCTGGGAGGCCTGGGGATGGACTGTCCGATCTCGGGGGCAGAAGTTGCTGAGGTAGTCAAACAACTACACAGCGGCGGAGCCCCGGGGACGGATGAGATTCGTCCTGGGTATCTCAAGGCTATGGATGTTGTAGGGCTGTCATGGTTGACACGTCTCTACAACATTGCGTGGTCATCGGGGGCAGTTCCTAGGGAGTGGCAGACCGGGGTGGTGGTCCCCATCTTTAAGAAGGGTGACCTGAGGGTGTGTTCCAACTATAGGGGGATCACACTCCTCAGCCTCCCTGGAAAGGTCTACGCCAAGGTACTGGAGAGGAGGGTTCGATCGATAGTTGAATCTCAGATAGAGGAGGAGCAATGTGGTTTTCGTCCTGGCCGTGGAACTGTGGACCAGCTCTATACCCTTGCAAGGGTGATGGAGGGGGCATGGGAGTTTGCCCAACCAATCCACATGTGCTTTGTGGATTTGGAGAAGGCTTATGACCGTGTCCCCAGGGGCACCCTGTGGGGGACGCTCCAGGAGTATGGGGTGGGTGGCTTTCTGTTAAGGGCCATTCAGTCCCTTTACCAGAGGAGCGTGAGTCTGGTCCGCATAGCCGGTAGTAAGTCGGACCTGTTCCCAGTGAGGGTTGGACTCCGCCAGGGCTGCCCTTTGTCACCGGTTCTGTTCATCACTTTTATGGACAGAATTTCTAGACGCAGCCGTGGTGTGGAGTGTGTCGAGTTTGGTGGCAGGAGAATCTCGTCTCTGCTTTTTGCGGATGATGTGGTCCTCCTAGCTTCATCCAGCTCTGACCTTCAGCTCTTGCTGGGTAGGTTCGCGGCCAAATGTGAAGCGGCTGGGATGAGGATCAGCACCTCCAAATCTGATACCATGGTTCTCGACCGGAAAAGGGTGGCTTGCCACCTCCGGGTCGGGGGAGAGGTCCTACCTCAAGTGGAGGAGTTTAAGTATCTCGGGGTCTTGTTCACGAGTGAGGGTAGGAGGGATCGGGAGATCGACAGGCGGATTGGTTCGGCGTCTGCAGTGATGCGGACGCTGAGCCGATCTGTCGTGGGGAAGAGGGAGCTGAGCCAGAAAGCCAGGCTCTCGATTTACCGGTCGATCTACGTCCCAATCCTCACCTATGGTCATGAGCTTTGGGTAATGACCGAAAGAACGAGATCGCGGACACAAGCGGCCGAAATGAGTTTCCTCCGTAGGGTGGCCGGGCTCAGCCTTAGAGATAGGGTGAGGAGCTCGGACATTCGGGAGGGACTCGGAGTAGAACCGCTGCTCCTCCGGATCGAAAGGAGCCAGTTGAGGTGGTTTGGGCATCTGGTCAGGATGCCTCCTGGACGCCTCCCCGGGGAGGTGTTTCGGGCATGTCCTGCCGGCAGAAGGCCCCCGGGTCGACCCAGAACACGTTGGAGAGGTTACATCTCCAATCTGGTCCGGGAACGCCTTGGGGTCCTGCCGGAGGAGCTGGTGGACAAGGCCGGGGAGAGGATGGCCTGGAGCTCCCTAATTGGGATGCTGCCCCCGCGACCCGGACCCGGATAAGCGGAGGAAGACGAAGACGAAGACGAAGATGATATTTCCAATATTTTATCACGATTTCGATTTTATCACGATTTTTTATCCATGAATAGCATAACTTCAGTTGCGTATTAAAGAAGAGAAACATTGAATAAATAAACATTTATTCATATTAGGGATAATCAACACAGTGCTAACACACTTATATTTTAAACTCACACCAGAGATGATAAAAGCCTTGAGAGAAACAATTACAAAAATCAGTTTTTCTCGTTTTTCAAGTAACTTAACATAAATTAAAATCGCAAACATATTTAAAGTGCAAACATGTCAATTGCAAACGTATTGTGCAAAACATTAACTTGTTCAAAATACTGTGTATCTCCCAGTTGCTCATGTAGTGGATAGTTAAGCTCAAATACGGCTCTGATGTGCGGCTGGACCAGAGATCGCTTGTGGTAGCAAAAAACTGCACATTCTGAATATTTTCTGCAACAAGTCTCTAAATTAAGTAAAATTTTCCAGTGCAGATTGGAAACAACCCACAGAAGCACTGATTTGATCTCATTTCAGAGAAAAATAGCACAGGTTAGATGCACCTAATAAATAAAATTACTAACAAACTCAGGAATCTTTCTTTGCTTCACTGTTCTGGTGCTGAAAATATCACTAATGCGGATCAAAGGAGATACACAGATGAATGCACCTCTTATTATTTGGAGACTACATTTACTGCAGCTGGCAGAGGCAGAGATTTTTTTTATTGATACACGGAGTTTACAGAATCATTTTAAATGTTAATAGGGGAAGACTGCAGGAGGGAGCGGTAAAATACAGGGGGTCCCCAGCAAAAACAAAAAAAACTTTACGAGTCTGATGACACCCGCTGGTTTTCCATCAGGCAGTCACGGGGCAGCTCCAATGACCCAGTGACCGAGCTCAGTCCGGCTCGGCAGAGGGTGAACGAGCCGAGGCGACGTCGTGCTCTGCTTAAGAAGAAGTGTTATTTTCCTGCTTCGGAAGAAGCGTCCAACGTGTTTTTACGCTTTCTCCGAGACATGTCACGTCGCTAAGTTGTTAGCGCCGCGCGCTAAGGAAACCCTGCATTCCTCTTTGGAACGAAAACCTCGTTGTCGCTCTCAGCTGCGGCCGAAGCCATGTTTGTTCACACACAGGCGAAAACAAGCGGGGCACTAATATATTACTATGACTCACTCTGATTGGTTAAGGGTCAAACAAAGGCGTGTCATTCGCCTGCGGTAAGTTCCCTTTTCATTCAGAGGCAGAAATTCAACAGCAGAGCTGTGAATCGTGATAAAAAGGTCTCTCAAAAATGACAGACCGTCAGATGTGTAGATCGTAAAACGGTCTAAAATCGTCATATCGCCCACCCCTAGCGGACAATTCAATCCGGTTTTTAACCGGAACTGTGTTTTCAGACACAACACTTTTGTATCGGAACTTGTCCTTTCGGCTGCCTTCACACAGCAGGGAAAAGTTCCAGATGTCCGGGGGGGAGGGGGCATAGTGCGGCGGGCGTACGTGCGTCATTTACCCAAACAAAGCCATTCAGTCAAACATGCAGACTAAGAGATATAATTCCTCTCACTGATCGGACTTATGTTAAGCATATTTCTGCGCACACAAAGACACATAAGAGACCAGGATGATGAAGCTCAATGGTTAAAGGAATCACGGAAGCGGTGTGAAGCGCTCTGTCGCGTGTCTAGACGGTACCGTAGGAGGCGAGCTGCCTGCTACAGGAGCATGCTACAGGAGCGAGCTATCTAGGTGCGCACAGCGTCCCCCCGTCCCCTCCTCCTCCCCCTCCTCCCTGTCCGGAACTCAACCTCACCAGTCTGAAGAACCACCTTGTCCGTAACAAGTCCGGACCTGTTACTAGGGGCTTTGTCCGGTTTAATTACAGAAAACGTTATCCGGATGTTTGTGTTCAGACACAAAGGTCTTACGGACAGAGTCCGGAACATTTCCGTTTTTCATAGCCTGTCTGAAGGGGGCTTCAGAAATATGGGATGGAGGTTAGGGACACACCCAAAGCTTACTTCTGATTAAGCAGAATGAATGGCAGATTTGCCTTGCAAAATATAAGCATCTCAGCATTTTTTGCACTTAACCTGCTCCTCTTCTCATCCCTAATAAGTCCTGCTGTACTGAAAAGATGCTCGCTATCTATGCTTGTGGGAGGTGAACATAGATAGAAACGTGCTGCTTGTGCAATAGCAGGAAATCGGTGCTCATTGGCTTTCCAAAAATCAAGAGGCTGTTTGTGATCTGGAATAACTGGCTCTGATAGGTAAAGAGCAATCTCTGCTGATGTGGTGTTGATGTCAGCAGCAGCTTCATGTTAGCCATCTTCAGCCAACAGTTCAGCATACATTTTATGCAAGCCAGACCGTGGTACTTTCTGTGGGGGCTCGGAGTTGCTCGCTGCAGAACTCTCCTCACCAATCTGTTGCTCCACTGCAGTGGCCCGGCTCAGGACGTCAGAGCCGGGCCACGCCTGTGTGTCTGTGGCTTGAGTGCGGAGTGGAAAAACCTGTCTTTATACCTTTTTCATTACAAGAAAAACTGAAAAAAAGGAAAACTAATTATTAATCTGTCATGATGGATTTCATAGCTCTTGCTTAGCTTGTGCTTTTATTAGTCATGGGCTTAGCTGGCCTCATAGCCCAGTCCCAACATGTTTATTCTATTCTATATTTGTCTACATAACTGCTTATTTGTAAATCGAATTTGAAAAGTAATGCCAACAGAAAAGAAAAAACTAAACGCTATTGTTAAATTTTACTTTTAGCAAAGCTAGACTGAGAGAAAGAGCATAATCTTACACACACACACACACAAATACAAAGTATTTTTTCTCACCTTGGATCGATGAGTGTTGCAATCGTGTACAGAGGCTCAGATTCCATGTCCTTGAATCTCTTCTTGACAGATTCCAACAGTGTGGTTTTGACAGTTTTTACACCAAGGTCAGCCTCCTGTGTTTTCTCAAGAAGACGAGTTAAGGCTTTGATGGATGGAATTACACCCGCAGCCGATGCATCTGATTCACTTATCTTGCGTGTGAGCTCGTCAAAGGATTCAAGCAGTGAAATCAGATTTTCAATCAATTTCCACTGGCTGGGGATGAACATGCAAGGCAGATCATAGTCGGCTGCATAACTGCAAAGGGCGTGTTTCTGTTCCACTAAACCTTTTAGCATAGCAACAGTACTGTTCCACCGGGTGGGGACATCCTGTTGTAGCCATTTGAGCTGCTGGGGTTGGCTTTCTTTCTGAATGTCGTATAGCCTGGAGTAAGCAAGAGGAGAATGCTTAAAATGACCAACCATGCGTCGCCCAGTTGCGATGACGTCAATTACTCCACGCTGTGCCAAAACACCCTCATTCACAACAAGCTGGAGTGTGTGTGCCATACATGGCAGGCTTGGTAAACCAGCATCATAGCCTTCGCCATGTTACTCGCATTATCCCGTAGGATAACGTGTACTTTTTCCTTTGGGATTCCCCATGTTTGGAATATGTCTGTAAAAGCTTTAGCGATGGCAGCCGCCATGTGTGATCCAGGAAACTCTTGTGAGTGAAGCACAAATCTCCTCAGCTCGAACTTTTCATCAATAAACTGTGCAGTTAGACTCAGCATCGATAAGGTACTCACACTAGAACTACAAATGTCACTCGTAAAGCCGACTGACACAATATTGTCATCCTGGATAAGGCTTTAGATTTGACTGTATATGTAGCTCCGGCAGGCATTCATCTGTGAAATATTTACGACTAGGCAGTGTGTAGCGTGGATCCAAGCAGTTAATGAGGCGTTTAAATCCGATGTCTTCGACAACAGAAAGTGGCTGATGGTCAAGGCATATGAATTAGGGCCCGACCGATATGCTTTTTTGGGGACCGATACCAATATAAAACTTATAACAAAGGCCGATAGCCGATATAATGGCCGATAAATCTCCCTCACAAAAAAGAAATAAATACAAATGTTCTTAAGATTAAACCCTTCATTCTCTGCCTTTTTGATGCTAACTTATTTCTACCTAACCAAGATGGCGCCGAGGAAGGACGCCCTGGTGCTAACGTGCGTCGTGTTTTGTTTGTTTTTGTCTGCAAATTGTGTGTCAGCGTGCTCTTACACCCGTGAAGAGCTTCTCTGTCCACCATTGTCCCTGTCCCTAAGAAACCCCGTATCACTGGACTGAATGATTACAGGCCTGTGGTGCTGACGTCTGTAGTCATGAAGTCTTTTGAGCGTCTGGTCCTCCCTCATCTCAAGTCCTTCACCTCCCCCCTCCTGTACCCTCTGCAGTTCGCATACAGAGCTAATAGTTCTGTAGACGACGCCATCAACCTGACCCTCCACTTCATCCTGCAGCACCTGGACTCCCCGGGAACCTACGCTAGGATCCTGTTTGGGGAATTCAGCTCTGCGTTCAACACCATCCTCCCTGCTCTGCTCCAGGACAAGCTCTCCATGCTCAACGTTCCCAACTCCACCTGCAGGTGGATCACTGACTTCCTGACAGACCGTAGGCAGTGCGTGCGGCTGTGGAAGAATGTTTCCACCGCTAAGACTATTAGCACAGGATCTCTACAGGGCTGTGTACTTTCTCCTCTGCTCTTCTCCCTGTAAACAAACTGCTGCACCTCGAGCCATGACTCCGTTAAACTAATCAAGTTTGCGGACGACACCACCATCATCGGGCTCATCTCTGACGGTGATGAGTCCGCCTACAGGATGGAGGTGGAACGGCTGGTGTACTGGTGCCGCAGCAACAACCTGGCGCTTAATGCTCAGAAGACAGTGGAGATGATTGTGGACTTCAGGAAAGTCACAGCCCCATCTCTCCCCCTCGTCCTGACGGACACCCCCGTCACCACTGTGGACTCCTTCCGCTTCCTCGGAACCACCATCACACATGACCTTAGGTGGGAGCCATCCATCAGCTCCCTGATCAAAAAGGCCCAGCAGAGGATGTACTTTCTGCGGCAGTTGAAAAAGGCCAAGCTGCCGGCCCCGATGATGGTGCGGTACGCTGGAGCCACGGTGAGGGACAAACATAGACTGCAGCGCATTGTGCTCTCTGCTGAGAAGGTGATTGGCTGCAGCCTTCCATCTCTCCAAGACCTGTACGTCTCCAGAACTGGGAGGCATGCAGGTCGGATAGCAGCTGACCCTTCGCACCCGGGTCACAGACTTTTTGAGCTGCTTCCCTCAGGCAGGAGGTTACGGTCCATCCGGACCAGAACCTCCCGCCATAAGAACAGCTTCTTTCCATCTGCCGTTAGACTTGTGAATAGATTATAAACACACAACCATGCTCGTCTTCTGTACTCGACACGTCACGTTATCGGCCATGTTACCATTACCTGCCATTTTTTATCGCTGAAAGTTTTATTCTAGTTTTTCGTTATATTTTATTCTATTTTATTCTATTTTTAATCTTAGTATTCATGTTATATGTAGCACATTAGTACCGAAGCAAGTTCCTAGTTTGTGAATTGTTTTTTCACTGACAATGGCAATAAACCTATTCTGATTCTATATTACACACCAAAGAACAGTCTCAATAACTCACTAGGGTTTCCAAGTAATGCAAATAAGATTTATTTTGCAATCTCAAAAACAACAGAACACACAAACTCAGTTCAAGTTTTTTGTTTTCTGAGTCTGTGGAGTTTTACACTTTTGTGTTTTGATCCTTTCCAAAGCCGACAGTATTAGGAAAATAAAAATAAGATATGTTAAATGACCAGTATGTGGCAATGTATAAGCCTTATGTAAAATATAAGGCTGAAAAAATACAATAGATTTATTCTATTGTAGAGAGGAATGTTTATTTTCTCGTATTACCGTCCCCCCTCCTCTCCCAGCTAGGGAGAGGAGGGGGGACTCCCTGCACAGCGTTTCATTGCTTTGTTGCCAACACCCCCTCGCCCGTCCTCAGCTGCGACAACGGTCGTGTGCCACTGAAGCGCCACAAAACGGGGACCGCCTTCATTCGTCGCCCTGGTTATCCTATTCTATAGGCCACATGGGCCGCCGAAGTGCTGCGCGCCGGCGCTCCAGCCCACGCCGTGCAGCAATCTCTGCACTATTTTTTTCGGGAGCCGTGGGTGAACCGCGTGAGTTTGAAAAGACTGCTGAAGAGCGGAGGAAATTGTCTGAGAATATTCCAGAATGTCTACCAGAAAAAAGCCAATGTTACTTACTTACTGCCCTGCATGACTAAAGGGGAAGGAGCGTGAACTCTGCATAGAGCGTAATGCTGCGGCAGTTTTATTTTATTTTTTCAGGTTAACTTTACAAGGCCACGAGGCACACAATAAACTTAGGAAGCATGTTGAGGGGAAACATACTTTTGTCATTGCTTATTTTACCATTCAACTTAGCACTGACACAACAAATATGCTTAAAACTGAAGATTTACCTCCTACTTCCTCATCACCGTCCTCTCTGCTTTACCGAACTGCTTCTGCTGCCCTGCTGCATGTGTGCTGTGACGGTGGCTCCACCCCCCGAGGAATGGAGCCACACAACATGAGTTCATAAAGCTGGCGCCATCTGCTGGATAGGTAGCGCAATATCGGCCATATCGGCCGTCTTTTTGGCCGATAGCCGATAGTGTTAATGACCCCTATATCGGCCGATAATGTCGGCCCGGCCGATATATTGGTCAGGCCCTAATATGAATTCCATTACCTTATGATTCAGTTCTTTCTTTTTGTTGCTGTCGCTGCTGTAAGGTTGCTGTCGTTTATATGTATGTCTCAGTTACACTCAGCTGAGTTAGCGATGTCGCTGCGGTGCGTTGCTTTTCTCTCTCCAACTTAGCAGCAGCCAAAGTTGTAAACTCGGTGTACTCCTTGGTTAGCCTAGTGAACTAGACCAAATTCTTGCTTTGCAAAGTTTGGTCTAGGCATGCTCCATTGGAACCTACACAGCTCCTACCAGGACTCTTACTAGCCAATCACAGCTCTCTAGAGGGGTTTCAAACACATAAAGAGCTGTGATTGGTCCATAATGGTGGGCCAATCATAGTGCTCTATCTGCTTAGTGAACAAATCACAGAGCTTTATCTGCTTTGTGGGCCAATCAGGGCCCTCTATATGCCTGGTGGGTGGGATGATGCAACAGAGTGAAACAAGAGTATGTCACATTCATTGTCCAGTGGAATGCAGAGATTATTTGAAAGACAACGGTAGAACCCACCCCACAACCGAGAGCCGTCAATGGAGCGTGGCCAGACTAAATAATACATTTATTTAGTCTGGCTTGCCAGGCTACTCCTTGGTGTGAGAAACTTTCAAATGTCTTATCAGGTTTGTTGTGTTGAAATTCTTTTGTAGCATTCCTCCTCTGGGTATCTCCTTTGCGCATACATTGCACTGCTAATTTGTTGTCCTTTTCAGACACATTGTAAAACTTCCATACTGGTGACGCCATTTTCAATGTAGATGCTTTGAAGAGACCACGCCCCAATAGGAGACCTGGATCTGAGAAGCGGGAAAGCTTGCCCTGACGGCGGTTAGTTGTAAACATCACCTGATCGGTCTGCTTTGATCTATTTTAAAACTCCGATCAAAACCAATAGGGGCGCTATCGGCCGATTGGGATCAAATGCCGATCCATCGGTGCATCCCTAGAAAACACGCATTTTACAATACCCAGCACTATAAAAAAATGGTTAATAAAAGCTAGTTCACTTCCTGAACAAGCCAGTTCTAGTGAGCTACCCGCTTCGGCCGACTGGGTAAGCAAAGCATAATGAACCATCCTCTTTTTTTGACCTCAAGGTCAAAGACTTCTTTGCAAGCGGCATCAGATGAGAACAGTTAGGCCAGCTTCCTGCAGTCACCTGGAAGGTTTCGCAGACCACACGGGCCGTATTTGGGGTAGAGCTACGTGCTCCATTACCAGAAGTTCAACTCCACCGGCAGTCTGTCTGTACCGACGTCGCAGACCCCCTGGATCGCACCGGGAACCTTCACCACAAGGGTTCGTAGTCTCTGCCTAACTGGCGTGGATGGGTTTTTTGAATTTTTGACAGTTGGTTAAACCGTACAGTCAGACTGATTTTACAACCCAGACATCACAAGTTTCTAAGACACTTAAGCTTACATCCCATCATCTCATTCATTGTCTCAGTTATCTTGTTTCAAGCATCATTCATCATAATCATCATAATCTTTAATTTTCATTCATAAAATTAACGACCTGAGGGGGAAAACTAATGTCAAAATCTCACATTTGAATGTTAATGGGAGTCTTATTAATGACCCGGCTGAAATTGCTGAAGCATTCAGTAAGCACTTTGCTTCCTCTCCTTTCCTTGCCTCTGCAGGGCATCATGGGTCTTACACCTTGCCTCACTGTTGCTCCAGTGGATTTTCTTTCTCTGAAATTCGTTCAGAGGAAGTGCATAAAGTTATAGTTATACTGTCTCTCTCTAGTGGGAATACTGCAGGTCCAGATGGCATAGAGAGTCGCTTTGTTAGGATAGCTGCTGATGTTCTAGCCTTACCATTATCTATTCTTTTTAATCACTCTATTAACTCATGTTCTGTTCCAAAATCTTGGAAATGTACTAAAATAATACCACTGCATAAAGGAAATGATACATCTAAGCCTAATAACTATGGACCAATTGCTATAATTATTACAGTTGTTAAAGTATTTGAAAAACTGGTTTTTATCCAACTATCTAAATACTTAGAGGACAACAACCTACTATCTCAGTACCAATCGGGGTTCAGAAAAAACTTCTCGACAACTACTGCACTACTTAAACTTTCTAATGACATCTATTCTGGTTTTGACAATAATTTAATTGTTGGTGGGATTTTTCTTGACTTAACAAAAGCCTTTGACCTCGTCAATCACTATCTACTTTTAGATAAATTATATGCTTTTGGTCTGTCAAGGCCGTCTCTACTGTGGTTTAGTTCTTTTCTTCATCATCGTTCTCAATTTGTTTCCTTTAATGGCTCTGAATCCAACACGCGAGGAGTCATTAGAGGTGTTCCCCAAGGCTCTTCACTTGGACTATTATTATTTTCAATTTGTATTAATGATTTATCACGGTGCTGCAGATCCTGTTCTGTTCAGTTATATGCAGATAACACGGTCTTATGCTGTTCTAAGTCGAGTAAATCCGAATTACAAGAAGCTCTTCAGCCTAATTTTGACGAAGTGCAGCTCTGGCTAGCTCAGAACAAGCTTCTTTTAAATAAATCTAAGACTTACTCCATGCTGTTTCATAGATGTAGTACTTTATCTGATAGTGACAGGATGCTTAATCTTTATTTTTTGGATTCCTCGTCGGTTCTTTCTTCTGTTAAAATGAAATATTTAGGAGTCTGGCTGGAGCCAGAGCTGTCTTTTAAATTTCACATTCACACGGCATGTCTTAAGGTCACTCGGTGTTTACGTATCCTTTACAACTCAATAAATTGCTTTGATCCTATTGTACGCAAGCGCATTGTCACTCAGCTTCTGTTGCCGATTATTGATTATTCTGATATTTTGTACCAAAACTCAACAGTTTCTAGCCAACGGTCTCTTGATGTCGTCTACAACAGTTTGTGTCGTTTCATTTTGCGGTGTTCTTTTAACACTCATCATTGTTATATGTATGAACTTCTTGGTTGGCTGCCTTTAAAAGCTAGACGACAATTTCATTGGTTGATATTTATGTTTAAGTGCATTTATTTTGATTTTCCACTTTATCTGAAAACTCTTTTGGTTCCCATTGATTCCTTGAATTCCACCCGCTTAACTACTTTTCCATCATTTGTTGTTCCTTGTTTTAAAAAGGAGGTGGGTAGACTCGCCTTTTGTGTTAAAGCTCCTCTGGACTGGAATAAATTACCCACTGAATTACGATCTATCTCATCAATTCGTCAATTTTCCCACACTGTTTATGCTTATGTAAAGCCGAGCTGTAGTTGCTTTGTTTAATCTTTGTTATGATTTTGTGCATTCACTGGCTAGCATGCTGTATTTTGTTGCCAATCTTTGTATTCAATCTGGATATTACTTCACTTTAGGTTTAATTACAATGTAATATTTTGCCCTTATTTCTCTTTGAGTGCCTCACAGCAGTTTTATTTAATTTAATTCTGTATATAGGTATGTATGTACGTATGTACATGTGTGGGTATTTATGTATCCATGCGTATGAGTATATATTTGTGTGTATATGCATATATTTACGTGTGTATATATATATTTATACATATCGCTATTTTTACTATTATTATTTATTTACTTTCCTTCTTTTCTTTTTGAAGTCTGTTATAACTTTCTAACTCTGCCACCTTATTTGTTATCTGTTGTGTTGTAGGAGGACCTGCTCGAAAACAAGATGTTACATCTCAAGCAGTTTATCCTCCTGAAAAACATAAGTTAAATAAATAAATAAAAATTTGTTCCGCATCATCAGTAGTAGAAATATAGTATTAAATACTTTTATAAACTATATTTTTGCTGGAAAAGAACGGCTGCCAAAAAGTTTCAGTCATTCATCCATCAGTACCTGTGTCCATGCTGTCCAGGTCCAGGTGGTGAAGAACACACGATGAAGCAGTCCCAGCTGATGGATGATCCTGAAGTGGTAGCAGGTCTTCTTTAGCCGTGTTTAGCTAACAGCTGCAATAGAAACAAAGCAGGAGAGCTGATTAAGATGCTGCTTCAGAACAATGCAGGAGATTAAAGATCCAACGCTTTGGTTCTGATCAGCTGAGGACAGATCCAGTCTGGAAAAGAGTCACCAGAGTTCACAGAGTTCTCTTCTGTTCTTCCAGCTACTGACTAAATTGAAGATGGATGCTCTACAAAAATACTAACAATGGTTTCTCCTGTTTAGTTTTTTTCTGGTGAATCACTAAAAGTCAAATCCAGCATGGCAGCATCTCATGGAGCCAACAAGGAATAAAAGGTGTGATATCAGCAGAGGGCTGGGAGCTGAAAAGGTAAAGAACAACACAACCTGAGGGTTCCTCGTCTCCAGCTGAGCTAAGAGCACTAAAGGGTTTCGTTTAGAGTTTACATGAAGAAGTAGTGAGTTCATTTATTTATTCTTTATTTAACCAGGAAGGTCCCATTGAGATCACAAACCTTACTTTCAAGGGAGTCCTGGCCAAGAGGCAGCTCCACGGACGTGTAATGTACATGAAAACACAGGGAATCCCAGCTAAATCCATTTGCCGTTAAGACTTGTGAATAGATTATGAACACACAACCTTGCTTGTCTTCTGTACTCGACACAACGTCACGTTATCGGCCATGTTACCATTACCTGCCATTTTTTATCGCTGAAAGTTTTATTCTAGTTTTTTTATTATATTTTATTCTATTTTTAATCTTATTATTCATGTTATATGTAGCACATTAGTACCGAAGCAAGTTCCTAGTTTGTGAATTGTTTGTTCACTGACAATGGCAATAAACCTATTTTGATTCTGATTCTAAATGAACTTTAGGTGTGTTTTAGCAGAATGCTATTGTGTTTTCAGTATTATTATTGATTACTAGGGGTGGGTGCAATTAATCGATGTGGCGATGCATCTAAAAGCTTAACATGTTGTTTTGGCATTGATTAATGAACGTCGATGCTTAAAAAAACATAATATCAAAGTTTTGTTGCGAAGCCGGTAGTAAAAAAAATAAAAACACGTAACCGGAGCCTAATGCACGCGCCACCAATTTACTGGTATACCGTTTAACATATAATGACTAATGTGTTTATTTATTTATTTGTTTATTTAGCCAGTGTGAGTCCATTTGTGAGCAGAGTTTCAACTAAAATACTGTTTAGGAACGACCAAATCCAAAGAACTTTTAGAGACATAAATATTTAGCTGAAAATAAACATTACAACTAAAATATAAACAAATTAAATGTTTCACCTGGCTAAATAGATTGTTGCCGACCTCACCGAGAATCGAACCAGCATCAGCTGAGGGGAAAGCAAAACTTCATTGAGACAATCTCGCCACTGGACTACCAGAACACATACGTTAATCAAATGTGCTGTTGTACACCACTTTTCTTGAAGCGGCTGTGGGTAGATATTCGTCAGAAGAAACCTTTTCATTTTGAGATATATTCAGGCTTTGTCAAGTAGCAAGTTATATTTATCTTGTTTAATTGAAGCATAGACCATAGCATTAACGACTGTAAACTAGTAACAGCCGTAATTCATGTGGGTTAGGTTAGTTTGCGATAAAGTTGGAAAAACAAAAACGGAAGTCAGTGGGCTAGGCTGAGTTTGTGTGAATGGGCGGGGCTGACTCTGGTGCAGCTCCACCTTATGGTGCAGCTCCGCCTTTGTAGGTCTGCAGCGAGCACCCTCTCCCTCTTTGACCTCTTTCTCCTTCCGGGAGACTGTATTCAGTAGTGAACAACAGGGGGTTTCGGTTCGTGGTGCGCATCATGGAGCCACGCTATAAACTTCCTCACCGAAAACCCTTCGCAGAAAAAGAAGCCCCCCTCCTCTACGAGGAAACCAAAGCAAGCGTTCTGGAGTCCATGAAGAAGGCAACCAGGATAGCACGCACATGCGATGCATGGACATCGGTTGCCACCAAATCCTTCGTTACTGTAACGGCGCATTTTGTTCTCGCGTCGGACAAGAACGGGTGGAAGTTGGTGAGTCACGTTCTTCAAACTCGAGAGATGAGTGAGAGTCAAATGGGCCATTCCCATCTGTACTGGGTCGGCCCGGGCCGGGTAGCCCCAGTCGGCCCTAGCCTGGCCCAGTTGATTCCACACATCCTCACCTTAAGCCCATGTGGGCTGATTCTACCCACCAATCAGAGGCTTGCTCTAATGGAAGGTGTGCATTTGCTGTCAGCAGTGGGTGTGCTAGCCCTGGTCGGCCTGAAGCAGACCCCCTCGAGAAGAGGGCTGAGAATGAGCCTTGGTTGGCCCGGAAAAATACCAGGCCACCCAGATATGTAAACAACCTACGCTACCCGGCCCGGGCCGACCCGGTACAGATGGGAATGGCCCATAAGTAGCTGTCATGTTCCTGGGCAGAGGTGAGTCACACCTTGTCCTCTCACCAGACTCTAAGCTAATTCTCCACAGGTGAGGAGCAGGGGAAGCGGCAGCTGCAGGAGATTTCCCAATCAGGGACGCGGGTTCAAAAGGAGGATGGAGACACATCACTTTGCCGGATGATTGCACCAGTTTAGGTAGCACCAGCCTTTGACCTTGATCTAGTTTGTTCGTGTTTTGACTCGTGTTTGACCATTTGATTTATGACCTCGGATTGTGTTCTTGGATTACGATTTGGATTATCCCTCACGCCTGGTTTTTGTTCCACTCAGGATCCTCTCCTCATCTCCTCACCCTCGCTGTCTTCGTTCCCTGGATAACACACATCACGTCCCATCCTCCTCCGCTGCTCCTATTTGGCTTCCCTCTGCTACCTCGCCTCTCCTGGACTTCTCACCCTCTGCCCAGCGTCCTTCCTGGCTTCCTCTCATCATCTCATCAACCTGAGCACTTCAGAGACTCGAGCCGTATTGCTCATCCCACAGGACTTCCCTGTGCGGTTTCAGTTCCCGTTTTTATAATAAAGACATTTTACTTTATGCTTTGGACTATGTGTGTTGATTCTGCATGTCTTGGGTTAGACACTTACCTCGAGCCATGACAGTAGCACCATGTTGACATTTGCCCATCTCACGCAACAGGAGGATGTAGGGGGACAAGAGGGAGGGGAGGGAGTATGGGAGGACAGTTTTTAAGATGAGTATGAGTGTCACTCTGCTCTATTTTGTTGTGTTCACCTCACTGTACTGAAGCTCCAGGCTGAATATATGTTCAGTTGAATTATGCACCTTTGTTCTGAAAAAATCATAGACTGTACATACTGGACAAAACGATTCCATAGGCTCCAATAACACGTTTTTGTCCATAATGGGAGGTGGCCACCACCGCCATTTTGACCGTGTCACAGGTTCCGTCCAGCCCAGACAATTCCATAAAAGGGAAGAGAGGGGGAGCTGAGGGTGGGGCTGTAAGGCTGGGATCGAGTGACGACACCCGGGCAAACTACCTACGAGCTAACCCTGGCTAACCCAAAGCTAACACGGTCGTGGTAGCCAAGCTAACGGATGTAGCCACCTAGCTTCAACCCTACCGGAGCTAACTGTGGAACACCCATGGACCTGAACCTAACACGAAGTTTAGGTGGAGGTTTTCGGCGCCTGTTCGTGAAAAGTACCTGGATTAAAAAAGGATAAAATCAGTAGTTTTATAATTTATTTCCGTAATGAAAACATTTTACTTTGAGCAAGTTTTCAGTACCGTATTCTCCGGGCTATCGCTCCTGAGTCGCACCAGCCATTAAATGTATAATGAAGAGAAAATATATTTAAGTCGTATTTTGGGGGGACATTTTATTATTTTTCTTACAAAATCTGAGACCAAGCCTTTCACATTGCAAGAGAAGCACCGGTAACCATAACAGAAAGAACAACAGCACGCCATGGTCTCCAGCCAGCAGAGGAGAGGATGGCGGCGTTTCAAACCCTCCCGGCCGGCGAGGAGAGCTCATTCCTGGGCTGGAGCCGGCCCTCAGCACCCCGCCACAGGCTCCAACAGATGCTGGCGGTGTTTGAAACCCTCCCAGCGGGACAGAGGAAGTCATTCTTGGGTAGGGTTAGGTAGGGAATTATCATGAGAACCAGAACAAGAGAGCCTGATAACAGTCATGTGAAAATAACAGTTAAAAAGTATGTATGTGTAATAGGAATAAAAATATATTAGAATTAGTGTAACTCACTGTGATCTCAACAATAAATCAGCCATAGCTGATTAGTAAATATGACATGAGATCTGGGAGTTTTTAAGTTTCATTCTTTTATTACATTTTTTTCCTTAGATCTGTTTAAAGTTCACCATGGCAGCCTGTGTGTCTCCAACATCAGCTACACAACGCAGCGTGTACGTTCCAAATACCTGTCTTGACCACTTCATGTATGGTTTTGTACTTTAAACAATTATGACAAACCTGTTATTTTTTCTCCATAGCCATTTGGATCATCGGAGACAGCTACGTGAGGCGTGGTGCCCAGAGAGCTGCAGAGACCCTCGGAGACAACCTTTTAATATTTTACGTTTTTTTTTTAATGTGTCGACACTTTGTGCCCTGTTTTATAAAATGTAGTGTAAAAAATAAATGTTTTTGCTCAATTACTGGAATTTCTTTGGTTAAGACTACAAAGTGAGGAATAATCATTTACAAGTTATTTGTACAACAGGCCCATTTTAAATCCCAACAGTTTCTTAGCAGCCAATAGAAATGTGTTCTTTACTAACTTTACTTAAAAATCTTACTAAAATAAACAGAGTGCTGTATTGCAAAACCCAATTATACTTGTTATGTAAACATTAGCTTTGTAGATATTTTCTACAGATCTATATTTGTGCGCAACAAAAACCAAACTTAAATAATTTGTCATTCTTTATTGAAAAACAACAAGATACAGGTAAACAGGAAAGTTCAAGTCCTTTAGAGGCTGAAGAAGTAAAAACATAAAAGCAGTCCTAAAAACAGTCTAAAACATCCTGTGCAGCACCAGGGGTGGGACAGTGTCCAATACAAGGAGCCACCTCTTGGCTCCAGCTGACCCATGTTGACCCACATAGCTGGGACCCAGTCTGCCCCACCTTGTCCTTTGGCTGACAGGCACAAAGTCGACCTCCTGCAGCAACCTGTCTGTGCTGCCACTATGGCTCCAGCGTCGTCCTTCTGCAGCAACCTGTCTGTGCTGCCGCCATGGCTCCAGCGTCGTCCTCTTGCCCGCTGGCTGCTGCGCACACCGCCAGTCTCTCTGCAGCCCCGTGGCACAGCTCCGCTCCTTGGACACGCCGCACCCTCCTCGGCCCAAGGCCCTAACAAGATGCAGAGGCACCAGCACCAACATCGCACCACTCACATGGGGGAGGAGAGGGCAACTCACAATCCTCCACACTTGGTCGCTTGTCCACATCCCGGGACGGTGCTCCAGGTGCCGTTCTGCGTTCCCGGGTGGTCAGGCGTTCGTGTCCTTGCCAGAGACGTCACCGTCCAGAGGCGTCTCTCACTCTCAGACCTCATGCATGTCTCAGGTGTCTGCTGCTCTCTTGAACTCTCTCCTCAGTTCCTTTTATACCTCCATTGCACCTGTGGCCATTCCACAACTGTTCCCACTTGTTCCAATTAGTGTCTCTGGGAGGTACCACAAAGGGAGAAAAAAAACATTCAAAACACAAAATAAGCATGTCAACAGCAAAACACAAATCATGCAACTTAAGCTAAATCCAAACTTTTCCACTCTGTGACACTTGCGTGCATGCATGTGTGTATGTGTCTGATGAAACCTGCAGGTGTTCCTTCAGCAGACCTGGTGGCAGCTCCAACGACCCAGTGGCTGTGCTTGGTCAATGTTATCGAGCTCAGTCCGGCTCGGCCGTGAATGAGCCGAGGCGACATCCTGCTCTGCTTAAGAAGAAGTGTTATTTTCCGCTTCAGAAGAAGCGTCCGTGTTTTACGCTTTCTCAGAGACATGTCACATTGCTAAGTTGTTAGCGCTGCGCGCTAACACGTCAATAGTGCAGCGTAGCCTGCTGGAGGTTTTAAGGGTTCAGAAGAAAACACCCTACCACTCAGGCTGCTTACACATCGATATTAAGTTGTCGCTGTTGCGCTCACGCCGTAATATAGCATTAGATGCGGTTAAAGTCAGACATGAAAAACTCCACGAGCGGTCAGACCGCGCAGCAGCTAGGCGCAGCAAGTAGGCGCCGCATCGGTCAGGCTGCCCGGCCTGACCGCTGGGGATTACCGGATGGAAGAATGGACACAGAAGTCTCACTCCAAGCGCTCCGTCGTATTGCAACCCATTTTTATCTTAAATGCACTGGGTTTTACCCATCGAAATATGCCCTATTAATTATTTTACCGTATTTTACATTTAAATTTCATGGTTAAACAGTACATGCTACATGTTAAACTGATAGTTAGCTAGCTACTTCGGTAAACTCAGCTAGTTTAAAGGCGGCAGTGACATAAAATACGAATATAGATTTTAACTTACCGAAAAAAATGAAGTGGAGACTCCTTGGATGCTCTATTAGTGCAATTAATACCACTGCAAGTCATTTTGTCCAACATTTGCACCAATAATATCCAAAACAGAATTCACAAGCAGAGAGACTCAAAATCCCGAAACAGTTTACAGGAGAAACCGAGGCTGTACTGAGGCCTTTCCACGGAGCTAGCTCTGTGGTCACGTGGGTCTGAGGCGGCGGTCACGTGTGTCGGATGCTCATTAATTATACAGAATTTTAGGTTTTCAATACACTTAAACAGAAGAGTGAGAAAAAAATTCACCCCCCTCAGAGTTGTCATGAGTATAAACTAGATAATTTAGACAAAAAACATGTTTTGGAACCAGGCTGTAAACATGTTTATTTCTGCTGTGAAATCGGCATTTTTAACATGGGAGTCAATGAGGATTTGCTCGCTTCTGGTACCAGCCCCCAGCGGATGAGTGTGGAACTGCAATTTCTCTTACTTCCGGGATGGGACCATTTTTAGAGACGCATTGTGGGGGCTTGGAAAAAATGCAACATATTACCTTCAAATATAGCAGGTTTGTTCTGTTACCTACATTCCAGACTGAATAAGCTGAATTTACTTATTTGATCTGTATGGCAGCTTTTTTGTAATGTTATCACATGCCAGACTCACAAGTTTCCATTAAATAAATTTGATGGAAGTAAAAATATTGTTTACTTGAATTAATTACCTCATTAAATCCAGGGCTTGCCTGTTTTCAGTGTTTCCCAACAATGGAGGGGACACTAGTGTAAGTAAAGCTTTCCCTGATCGAAGTAAAGTTGGTCAAAGTGCAAATATTTACACTTCACACAGTCATAAAATAAGAATTTGTCTTTGAAAAATAGTTAAATGTTAAAAAATGTATTTATTAACAGAGAGTAGTTTTAGAGGAACTGAATTAATTGATAGGTTATTTATTTACGAATGTAGATAAAGAAGAAGACGATCATGTATGAAAAAAGCATTAAAATGTCAATAATCGAAGAATCGTGGCACCAATAATCGAAATCGAATCGAACTGTGAAGTACCCTTTTTGGAACACCCCTATTGAATTATGCACTTTTGTTCTGAAAAGATGCAACATATTACCTTCAAATATAGCAGGTTTTTTCTGTTACCTATATTCCAGACTGAATAAGCTGAATTATTTTATTTTGAGGAATGCACTTTTGATCTGTATGGCAGCTTTTTTGTAATGTTATCATATGCCAGACTCATTAAGTTTCCATTAAAGAGCGGGTCAATTGAGCCTCGGAGTCCTTCTCCACCCACGTATCAATTTTAAAAAATGCAACATTAGTAAGCGTTGCCTGGAGGACCGAGAGGGCGGAGCCGCGGCAGTGACGAAGACGACGACTAACTAGACGATGCTAGCTCCCTTCACTCTATGCAGTTATTAGAAATGGAGGACGTTTCTCCCCCTCCTTACCCAGACACTCGAGAAGAAAGGGACCAAGTCTATTTGGAGGAGACAAGCGGACCTGAGCCTTATTGTTGTGAGCTTGTGAGTTGCCTGTAACTCCCAGAACCGACCCAACAGAACCACCTCTGAATGTAAGTAGCCATTAGCCATAGCATCAGATTAGCTGCAGGGTTTGTCTCCACGGCCCTGGAGAGCTAGTATTCAGCATGTTTTAGAGGTTTATCTGCTTCAGCACACCTGGTTTTAATCAGCAACAAATAGCTGAGCTGCTTAACAGTTAATCTAACCTGTTAAAGCAGGAAAATCCGCTGAAACGTGCTGGATAGCAGCTCTCCGGTAGCCCTGGGCTCAAGTTACAGTCTGCTGCATAAAGTTATGAAAATACCCCATGAGAAATTTATTCTGTAATGTGTTCAGCTCACTAAAACTGCCCTGATTTATTTACTAATAACAGCTGCTCTCTTGGTTCTAGGTCCTCTGGTGTCTGCAGCTGGTCTCTGGTGTCTGCAGCTGGTCTCCTCTGCTGGTGTCCTCAGGATCAGGAGCTTCCAGAAGAATGTGCCTTTCAATGACTCTTTCCCCCTTATTTGTTATATTAATTAAATAAATCTCAATTTATATATTTCCTGTTTTTTTCATGTCCATAAATACTTAAACATGCTTGAAATTAAAATGAGCTTTTAACAGTGAAGTGCTAGTTTAAATCATCACAATAGAGCTAGTTAAACATGCAATGTGATAATTCAATTAATGTAATTTATAAATATCCATTAAAATATCAAAACTGGAATCTATATGAGATATTTGGCAGCACAAAAAAACTTGTCAAACACAATATTTATTATAATAATTGTAGGCAGACAGGAGACAGAGCTGATGGAGGTTCTCAGTCATCGAAGGATGGCTGAAGGCTTTCCAGGAACAGGAGATGTGGTGTTTTCTCTTCTCTCTATTCTGCCAGATGAGCTGATAGGTTACAGGTGTGTGAGGACATCCTCATGCTGTCACAACCAGATGACAGGAGTTATCAGGTGATCAGCCAGGCTAATGAGATGCAGAAAGAAAACAAATTCAGGACAGTGTACAATATGTGGTGTTGCTCACCTTATGTGCTCTTATAGAGTATTAACGTGTGCCTGCCTCATGGTGTAGAGTCCATATTTTGCTGAGTGTCCTGCAATAATGCAGGTTATTAGTTAATTTACTTTTGATAGCAAAAACAAAATATTTAATGTAAAAGTTGTTTTCCAGGTGAATCAGCTCACACGTCACCACCAAGTGTCACGGGGCCAGAATCAGTAGCCTCCGTCATGATGTAATCACATACTTATTTAATTGTTAATATCTTAAAAATTCTGAAATGTTTTAATTTTTTTTTACCTTGAACAGTTCACTGAGCTTGCACTGTCACTGAGGTGGAAGCTGGAATCAACAGCAGACACCTCACACCTTGGTCTTTTCAGGGGGTGCGGCCGCTCTGGGACCTTCTGGAAGATGAATTTTCATCATGGTCCCCGTGGGTCACCAGACACACTGCGGCTGTGAACTCCATTCTGGCTGGCTATGTAAAAACAAAGAAGCAGCACATTTATAAATGTTTAAAAGAGCATAAAATCACGTGTAACAATAATCTGTAAAACAAATTAAAACTAGAAGGTAATAATAAAATGTTTACATAGAAGATTATTAAAAATAATTCACCTTTGCTACAGGGAAGGCTTCACGTCTGCCTGGACAAGTGCATTCTTGCAGCTAAATCAGTCTGACAGCCAGTGTCTTGGGTAGATTTAGCCTGAAAAAAAAAGAGCACATTGTTGTTGGGAGTTGATAAAGTCAGATAATATACAAAAGAATCTCCTATATAGGTGCTTTATAACATTCCTAGTGTGTGATCGTTATAACGTAAAAGTCAGTCACACATGATGTGGAGAGCCTGAAATGTGACCTCCTGAACAGAATTCCTTACAGAACCGGGTCACAAGCTGGATTTCACGCTGTAATGCTGTCTGTCAACTAGTGCTGTTAGTTAGAGACATTGTTGCAGAATTGCCGACTGACTAGCTAAAGGAAGTGAACCACGTCTCTCAGACTTTGCATTTAGGTAGGGAATTGTCTTTAGAAGATGTTAAAACGTTTATTTAGCTTACTCACCTCAGACTGGAGCCCGCCGTGGTGGGGGAGCAGAGTCGGTGGGCTGCATCTAAATCGCGGAAGAGCCACGGTGGGCAGCCTCCCTCTTCAAACGGAGACGTGCAGAATCGCGGGTAAAATGCCCACAGAGTCACCGCAACCATACTACACTACACCTACTCACCAATACTAACACGATTTTGAGCACTAAACCCGAACTACTTTCCCAATTACACTAACAGCCAAACACTAACTAAACTACAATATCCAACAGCCAAATCTAACACTAAATAAGTATTTATAACACTAAAAGATATGCTAAAGACTAGGATATGCTAATGCTATATGCTATATGCTAATGCTGAACTACCGCTGACCTCCTACACTCACTTGCAAATCCAACGCCCACTCGCCACAGGGGTTGGCCGAGACGCTCGTTGCTTTTATAACTTTGGCACAAGAGCTGCTACGTAGTACTCTACTGGTTTACGTAGTACTTTACTCTTTAGCCATTGGCTAAAATTTATTCAAAATGACTCAAATTCTATGTTTTCAGCTGAAGGTGGCGCATTACTGTGGTTTTTAGGCAGAATTTTTAATTTTTAAAGAAAATGCACCAAAATGCTAAAATAAAGAATGCACACATTTAAAACACTATTAGACACTCATTTATGCAGTTCATCAGCAAAAAAAAAGTTAATTTAGACGTTACTTGCTCTTTAAATAAATTTGCTGGAAGTAAAAATCTTGTTTACTTCAATTAATTACCTCATTAAATCCAGGGCTTGCCTGTTTTCAGTGTTTCCCAACAATGGAGGGGACACACTAGTGTAAGTAAAGCTTTCCCTGATCAAAGTTAAGTTGGTCTAAGTGCAAATATTTACACGTCACACAGTCATAAAATAAGAATTTGTCTTTAAAAAATAGTTAAATGTTAAAAAAAATGTATTTACTTACAGATAGTAGTTTTAGAGGAACTGAATTAATTGGTAGGTTATTTATTTACAAATGTAGATAAAAAAGAAAACAATCTTGTATGAAAAAAGCATTAAAAATGTCAATAATCGAAGAATCGTGTCACCAATAATCGAATCGAACCAAAAAGCATTATAATCGAAGAATCGAAGCTTCCATAATCGAAACTGAATCGAATCGTGAAGTACCCTTCTTGGAACACCCCTATTGATTACTAAGTCATTATATTATACATTTACTCTGTAGAATGTCTTTATAAAGTTGTATGTATTTTTATTTACATGTAAATATGCATCCCTGAAAAACATCTGCTTAACGAATGCTCTGAAACATCAGCTGGCATTTCTTTTTAGCCTGTTTTGTCTATTTAATACCTGCTACTTGGTTCATTTTCATGCTGAATGCTGTTGAGTAAACTTCTGTCTGTATGAAGGAGCTGCTGTTCTGGAGCTGCCGTTAAGTGTTAGCCTGGCAAGCCAGACTAAATAAATGTATTATTTACAATCTCCAAACATTGCAAAGCAAGAATTTGGTCTAGTTCACTAGGCTAGTTAAGTGTGGGAACGGGAGGAAAGAATAGCTGTGTGTGTGTGTGTGTGTGTGTGTGTGTGTGTGTGTGTGTGTGTGTGTGTGTGTGTGTGTGTGTGTGTGTGTGTGTGTGTGTGTGTTCGTCGCATCGGAGCTCTTTCCCTGGCGAGCAGACAGCTGCTCAGGGGAGAAATCGGTGTGTGTGGCGCAAGTTTATGAGGACACACACAGTAAATTAATAAAATATTGTGGTTCAGAGTCTCCAAAAGCAACACAGCTCGTGTCCGCCATTGTTCACCTTGTGGAGCGGACTTTCCCGCGCGCATTAGACACCGCCCACAGGACCAGCCCAAACTCACGCCATCCAGCCCGACCAAACGCCGACTGCCCACGCTAATGTGTAAGCGTCATTAGGCTACCTATACTAAGCAGGCTAAGGAATGGGCATTTACCAAACAGGAGTTTTTAGGGATGCTGTTGTAGAGTTATTAGCAGTGGGCAGATGCCAGAGAACCAGAACCGCTTTTGTGCTGCAGGGTTCTCTACCGGTGCACCCATGCTTGTATTAACATGAACTAGATTGTAATAAACTACAAGATGAAGGAGCAGCTCAGCATGAACATTATACACATTCCCAACCACGCTGATCTATGTTGATTTCTCCAACATGGATCTCTTTATTAAAACTATTTAACGGTAATAACTATTTGTTGATTTTAAACAGGGAAAACCCCACTCGCGATTTAGTGATAGCATAATGCTAACTCCATTAGGCCGTTAGCGTGCTTTCCCTCACAAAGAAACGGTGTTCACTCACCAAGTGAACTGCTCCACTCACTAAAGACGGTAAATGTTTCAGATTCAACTACGTTACTGACTGTACTACCGACTACTGACTGCCAAAACTCACCAAGTCCACGAGTTATCTCAGAACAGCACAGCTTCTAGGTCGTGTCTTGATAGCTTCCAAGTTGAACCGTTCAAAATGGCACGTGGCAACAGGAACTGGTTGCAGCAAATGTGTGGTGGAGGCACGTTGCTCAAAGCTCTCAGTGTAAAACATAGAGCCAAAGATCGCGTTGGCCACAGACCCAAAAACACTATGAAAACTGAGAAAAGTGAGAGATCGATTAAACTGAAAGATAAACTATAGAGTATGTATATGTTTAGTGTATTTGTAAAGTAAATATTTTTAATTTTTATTATTAAAATTAAACAAATATTTCAAGATTCTATTTTTAGATTTTGTGTATCTTTTTGTTCAGTAGGACTAAGTTATTAAATATTACAGAGTTATTCTCTAATAGCCTACAAACATTTCTATGATTTATTAAAGAGATTTCAGTCATTTTGATACTTGACTTGTGAAAGCTGATTTGAAGTTTGTTATTTTTTCTAGCCATATTTAGAAGGAAATTTTCAAATAAATTAAAATCAATATGGAACTATTTGGATTTTAGTAGCTTTCATGTTATGTGATTTAATAAAATTTTTATTTGACATTTATGTTCTCTCTCTTTGTTGTGAAAAAGTTAGATATGTTTTAGTACTTAAAATTAATGCTTTGCATCGTCCACACATGTAGCTGTTGGTCAGCTAATAGCCATGTCATTTCAGGACATGTTGCTTCAACTATTAACGATCTACATTTAAATCTTTATTCTGAATTGCTTATTCTGTTTCAGGCCACAAATGAAAACAAAAAGAAAGGATGCTCATGGAGATGTACAAAATTGGCAAGATATTATTGTTGATCAATATCCTCCAGCTCCGTTCTAATGACAATATCCCATCTGTGTGTGTGTTGCTGTCCAAACTGTCAGCAGACCAGGTCAGTTGAAATGGCAGAGAAACAAAAAACGGCAGATATCAGGTCGTTTTTTTAATGCTCCAGAACGTTAAGTAAGTAGAAACTTGCATTTTGATAAAGACATCTATAAGAAACAAATGAAATGCCTATTAAATTGTATCTAAATGGTTTCATTAGGCAAAGTCCAGACACTTGAGCACAGGCAGCCAGAGCCTGTCAGACACAGGCGCAGAGTCTCAGGTCAGTCTCTTATAAGGACATACAGCGTTGTATGTAGAGAGCATTCCCCCCCCCCCCCTCCCCCCCAAAAAATTACTCTCTGAAGTTTTACTGTTTATTGTCCCCCCAAAATTGAAATGGGATTTCCGCCCTTGGTTGCTGTAATTAGCTTTTTGAATTTAATAATTTACTGAATTTAATCTCATTTACTCACCAACGCACTCCAAGGGTTCCCTCCTACAGAGGATAGGTTCACTCTGTCGTCTCCACACAAATCTATAAGAATGGAATTAATTTGATAAGCTATTTAAGTTTTTTTTTTTCTTTTTTAAGTTGCATCGTTAGCTTTTTTCCTTCTTTTTTCTTTACTCACCGCTCGGTTCCAAGTTCCCAGTTCAGAAGGACTCGAGTCCGCCTCTCCCTCTATCTATGCGGCCCCCAAATCAGGGTTCTTCACGGCCTCGACCGTTGGTTTTTCTCTCTCTCTCTCTCTAAACGCTCAGTCTGTGCTTTCTGTATCGCGTGCTGCACAGCCGTTGGTCTCTCTTTCGCTCCGCTGCGTCGAACGGTTTTATTTCGCGGAGGCGGGACTTATTTCTCTCAGCCAATGAAATTTCAGATTCCCACCTGGACCAATAGTACACAACTTTCCTCTTCTGTTTTTTGTTAGTAATGTTCAAAATTCTTGTTTTAACCGACGTTTAATATTAAACTCGTTATTTTAGTTATTCACCCTTCCAATAATTCATTATGAAATTATTATCTATTTGTTATTTAGATATCTATTAATTAGTATTTTTAATTTCCTTAATTTATATTTTATCTAAATTGAGGATGGATCATATTAGTAATCCGATTAGTTAATACCTCATTAAGGTTCTAGCTTCTGGGTTACAGATATTCCATGGCAGTCCCATTGGATAACGAATGCTTGGGAACATCGATGGGCTTCACCAAGCATAAGAACATGTGGGTCGTCTGTTGTGGCCCCGGTCAGGTATTCCACCATGTTGGTTCCAGTGTAAAGTAAGGGGAATTGAAGAAAAAAAAGAGAAAGAAAGGGAAAAAATTAAGGCATGAAAAAATATGGTTTCATACACAGTTGTGGAAGTATATTTGGAGTTGGCTGTAAATAATAGTGGTGCAACTGTACAGATAGCCCACGGTATGGTCTGTAGTATGGTTTTTAGGCCATGGTCTCAGTATGGTTTTGGCATACGTTTTGTGCAGAAAGGCTGCTGCTTTTTATCCCAAAAAGTGTATTTAATTTTTTTTGTGAGCTAAAACATTTGCATTAGCATGAGGCTGCTGTTTACAGCTGCCACCGGTCTCTCACCACTACCAACAGTCAAGTTGAAGTGTCTTGGTGAATTTTCCTGCAGGGAGCTGGGACTAATCCAACAAACTTCCGATCACTGGACAACCTGTCCTGCTTTTCCTCCTGAGCTACTGCTGCCCCAGGAATCATGTGATGTTCAGGAATGAATCAAATCTTTTGAACTGGTTTTCAAAGTGAACGATGAGAGCCGAGTCCCTGTAGAGAGCTGTTCATCTTTCCTTCCGGTAACAAACCTCCCCGGAAGTCGGTAAAGCGCATCCGCTCAACCCCCACCCACCACTGTGATGGATGTTGGAGGAATGCTACCCTACCACCGTGCACCCTCATGGACACTGGAGGAACATGTTGCTCTTAATACCCCACCCACTCTCTTGACTTCGCTTCGTTCAAAGGAGCCAGTCTTTTGAACGGTTCTTTGATGTAAATGACTGACTAATGAACGGCTCCCATAAAAGAGCCATGAATCCCATTACGATGGCCCAGTGATCCCAGACCATCACACTACCACCACCATGCCACCGCTTGCACATGCACACAAAGATAAAAACATATGTCAACAAAGATAAAAACATATGTCAACAAAGATCTTCCAATACATTAAAGGTGAAACTTGAAAAGTTTGAATATGGTGCAAAAGACCGTTTATTTGAATGATTCAACTTAGACTGAGAGACCATCTAAAGTCTCAGAAACCCTTTGTAGGTGTTCTGGATTCATTAGCTGATTAGAGTCTACAATATTGAACCTTTCCACAATTTTCTAATTGTTTGAGATTTTAAATAGCCATTAGCGCCGAGACCGTGGGTGTCACCAGTCTCTTACTCAAATTGAGCCCGGGACATGGATGTGCAGGCAATATGGCATTTGCTGTTTTCATGTTCTCGAATAGTCTCAAGCTTCATCTTCTTATTTCCTCTTACAAACGAGTTGTTACAGTTCTTCTCTCGAGCGTGCTGGCGGCAAACGGTGCAGCTCATTGTCACGGTTTGCCTCCACCTACTGATGGATTGTGACAGTTTTTGTGTTGCAGGTGGGCGCGGCAGACTGCACAGCTGTCTGGAGTTTCGCTAATTGAGGTGCAGAGGATTTAAGGAGCGGTGTGACTCAACTCCAGCGCCGTTATTTTTTTTCTCGCTCTTACTCCGACTCACACTACAGCACAGTAGGTGGCGGAAATGCACCCGCCATTAAAACTCGAAGAAGAAGAAGAAGAAGAAGAAGAAGAAGAAGAAGAAGAAGAAGAAGAAGAAGAAGAAGAAGAAGAAGAAGAAGAAGAACTACTCCAGCGCCGGTTGATACTCCACACTTGGGTAGCATCTAGCCTTTGAATCTGCCTGTTCTCTTGTGATCCCGAATTAATGACTTTGCATTCCGTTCTAGTATCCTGTTCCCGCACCACCTACCTTGCCTGGAGTTGTTTAAACGTCTCGCCGCTCAAAGATCCTCTGGACTCCTCTCTCCACGTCTGCTCGCCTGCCTCACGCTCTGAACCTCTCTCCCGGTCCAAAAAAATATATACATTTTGATCAGTGCCAAAACATTTGGGGACACATTCTGTAGATCAGGCGTGGGCAACCCAGGTCAGATCCACTATCCAGCATGTTAAGTGGTTCTTCTGCTGCAACACACCTGTGTGTGATTAACATGTGAGCCAGTCTGTGAGGTGTGTTGGAGCTGAGAAACATCTAAAACATGCTCGATAGAAGATCTCCAGAACCACAGTTGCATAACACAGAACTTCAGTAAAACCAGTAGTCAGGCATAGTGGTGGTGGTAGTGTGATGATCTGGGATGGCTTTGCTGCTCTAGGACTTCTTGTTGTAACTGATGGAACCATGAATTCTGCTCTCTAGAAAGCAATCCTGAAGGAGAATATTTGACCTTTGACCTTGAACAGTTTATAAGGAGCCTAAGTCTCTGCCCCTTCTGGTCAGCTCATGGGTCCCCAGAACAAAAGAGTGAGCCAACATTGTTCCTCGGTGATGAATGTCTCAACCTGTCAGTCAGCTGTCATCTACCCAATCTTTACATCAGAACAACTTCATGAAACAATTGGAGTTACTGGAAAATTAAGAAGAAACTGAGAAAGAATTAAATCCAGGCAGCACCTCACAACTTCAGACATCATGTCAGTGAATCTTTTTTCTAAAGAATAACATGAGATTTTCTCTCCTCAAAACTCCACCCGTCATGTGGCAGAACCCATCAGAAAATAAAGCATAAATATGATCAGAAATCAGCTGATGTTGTCATGATCCGCCCCAGCCTCCCTGTCTGTGTCTCTCCTGCCCTTGATTAACCTTATTGTTCTCACCTGTTCCTCATTACTCTGCCCATGTGTTCCTGATTCCCTTGTGTATTTATACCTCCCTCCTTGTTGCTGTCTTTGTCGGATCATTGTTGTTTGTGCATGTTCGTTTGTCCTGTGGCTCCCGTTCTACAATTAAACAGATTTCTATTTTTTTCATCCGTTTGCCTGCTCTTCTGCCTCCTGAAACCCACCACCACACATGGTGTGCCATCTCCACCCACAGAACATGACAGAATGATCCGACCAAACCTGGACCTGTGGTGAGCTACCATTCTGTTTCTGGAGGATCATTTTTCTTTTTTGTCCCTTTCAGCCGAGGGAGATTTCTGGCCTGGAGTTTTGTGTTTCGGCGCATCCTACCTGTTCTCGGGGTGGTCGAAGTCCTCTGGGAGATCCTAGCGCATCCTATTTGTCTTCGGGGTGGTCAGGGTCATTCTCCTTCTGCTGTTTCGCCCCGTCCCGTTCTTCTCCTGGAAGCCGCGGATCATGGAGCCTCAAGGGAGTTACACCCCTACGCACGCCATTGTTCTCCGGGGTGGTAGGGCTGGTCTCCCCGCTCTTCTCCTGCTTCCCTTCACCCGAGCCTCCGCCGATGGACCCAGCAAATCGGGATGTGCACCTGCTCTGGCCGGATGTCGAGTACCTGCCGCTGAGCTGGGCTTCATCGCGCCGCTCCCGCTGTTCACCATTTCCTGGTCCACGCCTGCGGGTTCTGTGCCTGCGGGTCCTCCGCGCGGCGGTTCCTGCTGGGTCCTATGCCTGCTGCTGCAGTTCCTGCTGGGTCCCACGCCTGCTGCTGCAGTTTGTCTTTGTGTTCCTGGTGTCGTGTCAGGTGTTCCTGGTGTCGTGTCAAGTGTTCCTGGTGTCGTGTCAAGTGTTCCTGGTGTCGTGTCAAGTGTTCCTGGTGTCGTGTCAAGTGTTCCTGGTGTCGTGTCAAGTGTTCCTGGTGTCAAGTGGTCGAGTCAAGTGGTCGAGTCAAGTGTTCGAGTCGAGTCAAGTGTTCGTGTCGAGTCAAGTGTTCGTGTCGAGTCAAGAGTTCGAGTCAGAGTTTCCTGGTCCGTCCCAAGTCAAGTCCGAGCTCGAAAGACCCTTCATAAGCCGGAGTTGTGCCGCCTGATCTGAGAGGCCCCTGCTCCGCATCCCTGGACTGCATTCTTTGTTCCCTGGTCGCGTCTTCTGTGTTCCCTAGTCATGTGTGCCCTTGTCTGGTCTTCGTTCTTTCCCGAGTCTCCTGTGCTTTGTGGCTTGTGGGCATCTGGTATCCGCCCCTTAAGGGGGGGGGGGTACTGTCATGATCCGCCCCAGCCTCCCTGTCTGTGTCTCTCCTGCCTTTGATTAACCTTATTGTTCTCACCTGTTCCTCATTACTCTGCCCATGTGTTCCTGATTCCCTTGTGTATTTATACCTCCCTCCTTGTTGCTGTCTTTGTCGGATCATTATTGTTTGTGCATGTTCGTTTGTCCTGTGGCTCCCGTTCTACAATTAAACTGATTTCTATTTTTTTCATCCGTTTGGAGGTGGCAGACCATGTGTGGTGGTGGGTTCCAGGTGGCTGAAGATCAGGCAGACGGATGAAAAAATAAAAAGATGTTTATTAGTAGACTGGTAGCAACAGGACGAACGAACATGCACAAACGACAATGAACCGACAAAGACAGCAACAAGGAGGGAGGTATAAATACACAAGGGAATCAGGAACACATGGGCAGAGTAATCAGGGACAGGTGAGAACAATAAGGCTAATCAGGGCAGGAGAGACACAGTCAGGGAGGCCGGGGCGGATCATGACAACTGTGCTGCCTACAGGTTGTGCAGAACAGCGCAGCCAGGTTCCTGACTGGGACCAGGAAATGGGACCACATCAGTCCAGTTCTGGCCTCCCTGCATTGGCTTCCGGTCTGTTATTGTTCACACTTTAAACTCCTCGTCTTTGTTTACAATTTCTTCCAGGGTAGTGCTCCCCCCATCTAGCCACGCTCCTGAACAGACATTCCCCATCATGCGCTCTGCGCTCCTCTGACCAAGGCCTGCTCGCTGTCCCTCAGTCCAAGACCCGTCACTTTGGAACCAGATTCCACCCTCAGTTAGGCTGTCCCCATCTCTGCCAGTCTTTAAGAGTCGCCTAAAAACCCACCTCCTCCGCTTGGCGTTCCCTGAATGTGTTTGAGTTAGGCCTTCATTTATGTTGATTTTAATTCCCTGCTTTCATTGGTCTCTTTATCTCGTTTTACCCATTTGTTTTCTACTTTAATGTTTTTACCTTTTTTTTCTCATGTACCTTGTTCAGTGTCATCACTAGAGTCATTCCTATATCCGTGGACCGAGTGCAAGAAACTGTGGATATTATCCATCGAATGGGAAAACCTAATGACGCAGCTACCTCCAACAACACACCGAGGGTGATCATCATCCAGTTTGGGCTGCACACTGTCTGGGGTGAAGTATGGAAAAGATCGAAGGAAGCGAGGGTGTGCAAAAAAATGCACATTCGATTCAGAGAAGATTTTTCCAAAGAGGACAGGGAGGCTCGCTCCAAACTATGGCCACTGGTTGCAGAGGCCAGGAAAAAGGGAAAAAGAGCATTCCTAAAGGAAGGATACGCTCTGATTGACGGTCACCGGGTGGATCCTAGTTAAACAGACTTGACATTGCTGGTTCAGGTCAGGTTCCGTAATCAGTTTATCAGTTTCCTTAAGTGTTCGGGCTTTAAGGGTTGTTGCACTACATATTAATACTGGAATTTGTTATATGGAGATACACGTGCCACTCTTCCTGCTTATCACCTATTAGTGAATTCTCTTAAACTTGGAAATGTTATCCTTTCTTTCTGTAAATGTTAGGGGTTTAAACAATAGTGTTGAACGTAAGGCAGCTTTTCTTTTTTGTAAGGAGCAGAAAAGCAACATTATTCTTTTACAAGAGACTCATACAGTGGAAGCGATAAAAAACTTTTGGAGTCAACAATGGGGTGGACTTTCTTCAGTCATGGAACGTCTCATTCGGCTGGAGTCATGATCTTGTTCATCAAGTTTTCTGGAACCTTAATCGACCACAATAGTGACACCAACGGACATTGGCTAATGATGGTGATTGAGTTTAACGATGGTAAATATATTCTGATTGGTGTGTATGGATACAACAATAGCGCACAGAACAACCAATTTCATTTAAATTTGATCAAGTTGCTAGAGGGATGGAAAGTGATCTATAGTACTGACAAAGTAATTGTGGGTGGAGACTTTAATCTTGTACCTGACCTTTATATGGATTGTCAACCTCCAAGAAAACAGAGAAATTATTATGAGGAAATTTTAGAAGATTTTATGACTAAAGGTAATCTAATGGACTATTGGCGAATGAAAAAAACAAATTACACATGGTTCAATGCGGCCAATGATGGTCAATGCTCGAGAATAGACTTTTGGTTAATCTCTACTAATTTAATAAATTAAGTCAACAATTGTGAAATTATAGCTTCCCCCCTAACAGACCATAGCGCTATTTTAATATCCTTTAAACAATGTGGAGTGAAAAATATCCCTAATTACCTATGGAAAGTTAACAGCTGCTTACTCGAAAATGAGACCTTTTGCAAAGAAATTAAGAAAGTGTAAAATGAAATTCACCAATTAGATATGTCCCCCTTAAATAAATGGGAATGGTTTAAATTTGAAACAAAGGAAATTGCCATTAGAATAAGTAAATATATGGCTAAGGGAGGAAAAAAAAGAAAAACAACAAGATATTATCAATGGCATGAATAGACTTTGTCAAATTCCAGAACTATCCGTGGAGGGGCAAACCGTACTAAATAGTCTGCAAAATCAATTGGAAAGTCTTTATCTGACAAGAGCAAAAGGTGCATTTATACGCTCAAGAGCTCGTTGGCTTGAAGAAGGTGAAAAAAATAACTCATTTTTTAATTCTAGAAAAACGTAGGCAAACAAAAAAGAAAATTAACAAACTGACTATTAACAACCAGTGCATTGATAACCCACATCAAATAAATGAGTAAATAAGACACTTCTACAACAAACTTTATTGCTCAAATTTCTCAGTACATGGCCGGACCTTTTTTGATAGAATCAGACCATACACTAAGAGAATCGATGAATCCTTCAAACTCCACATGGAGTACAAACTTAAAGTTGCAGAGTTAGATCTTGCTATTGTGCGTACATCAAAAGGGAAGTCTCCAGGAATGGATGGAGTAACGGTGGAATTTTATAGTCACTTCTGGAACGACACCAGAACAATGCTTTATAATGCTTTCCTAGAATGCATTTCAACTGGAAGTCTGTCTCCCACTATGAAAAGAGGAGTTATAACATTAATTCCTAAACCTAACAAGGACAAGCTTTTGTTCGATAATTGGAGGCCTATTACTCTCTTATGTACGGATTATAAATTACTAGCTCAAGTCTATTCTAATCGATTGAATTCGGGTCTGTCAAGGCTAGTGAACGAATGTCAATCAGCCTTTGTGAAGGGAAGAAATATTCATAACCGTACTAGATTACTTCTTGATCTGCTTGATAATAGAAAACACATTACAACTGACAGTTATGTATTATTTCGAGATTTCTTCAAAGCTTTTTGACACTATTGAACACCCTTTTTTACAGAAAGCTCTTCAATTTTTGGGATTTGGCAGCAATTTCTGCAGCTTAGTTAAAATGCTTTACAATGACATTAGTAGCGCAATCTTTCTTAACCCAGGTCTGACCTCTGGATTTAATATAAAACGAGGAATTCGACAGGGATGCACTATATCCCCAAAGCTTTTATTTTGGCAACTCAACTTTTAACATCACTAATTAAAAATTCTAACTCCATTAAAGGAATATCAATCTTTAATAAAGAATTCAAAACAAGTCAGTTTGTGGACGACACATGTATTTTTCTTAAAGATGAATCTGTGGCTGAAAAAACTATCAATATTATCTCTTTTCTATAAAGCATCTGGACTATCGCTTAATTTGAAAAATGCGAACTTCAATTCACACAAGCCCACACTCCTCAATTGCTTCGATTAAAGTTGAATCCGAAGTCAAATACCTAGGCGTGTTACTTTCCACAAACTTAAGTAAAAGAGAAGATTCTAATATCTCTGACTGTATTTTAGATATGAAGAAAACACTCAATCACTGGCTGACTAGAGATCTCACCATTTTTGGAAGGAGCCTTCTTGCTAAAACTGAGGGCAACTCGAAACTGATTTGTCCCTGCTGCTCTTTATATATTCCCCCCAAAAATATTACTAAAGCTAACCAAATAATTTACCAATTTTTGTGGAAAAACAAAACACACTACATTAAAAGATCTCAACTAGTCAAGGAATATAGTAAAGGTGGTATCAACGCTCCAGAATTTGTATCTATGATTGCTACCCTTAGAATTAAATGGTTAAAGTCATGTTTATCTCATTTAGACTCTATGTGGTTCCACATTCCTAAATCTATATTCAACAAAGTGGGTGGTTTGGACTTCTTCTTAAAATGTGATTTTGAGGTTAATAAGATTCCAGTTAAGCTTTCCAACTTTCACAGACAGACCTTACACTTTTGGAAAATTATGTTTACCCACAATTTATCTCCCCTTAACTCCACAATATGGAACAATAGGGTCATGACACTTAATCGTAAATCTATGGTTAAAAGTGAATGGGTTAATAAAAATATTCTATTTGTATCAGATCTTATGGATGTGAATGGTATTCTCTTAAACTACACAGAATTTTTAAAAGAATTTAATTTAAATTGCTCGCAAAAAGAATATAGTAAATTATGTAAGTTAATCCCACCACCTCTACTTAATTTGATAAAAAATGTTATGATACACAACCTCTCCCCAGTATTGCCAAATCTAATGCTAGGACACCACCATCTGCTGGACAAAAAAATGTAATAACAGTTTCGTCAGTAATTCCTTTAAAGTTTAAACTAAGGTATGGTATTTCACAACTTTGGAAGAAAAGATACTAAAAGTGATTTAAGTTTGATTGCTTTCAATACAATAATGCTTTCTCAAAGTATACAAAATGGCCTATTCTACCCAAGGTGAAGGAAACACATTTTAAAATCATTGACAAAGTTTATCCGGTGGCAGAATTTCTAAAAAAGAGATTTGGCTTCAAAGTAGAACAATGCTCTTTCTGTTCTAGCGAAGATGAAACCCTTGAACATGTGTTCTTTATATGTGCTATTACTCCATGCTTCTGGTGTGACTTAAAAAACTGGATTTCCTTAAAAATTAAGAATATGCCCTCATTTCAATTAAATGACATTCTTTTGTACTGGGATTATCCTGCATTGTTTGTCACCGACACTATCAACATATTAATTCTGTTGGGTAAATCTCATATTCATTGTGCTAAATGGAGGAGTGCTAAGCCATCTTTCTCAGGCTTCTTAAAAGAATTTAAGATGTTTTTCTCATCACTTACAAAGATGAAGAACAGACGAGCCAAAAAAAATCTCTCAAGATATCGCCCGTCTCTTACTTTTCTAAATTCTTATGACTCATAATTCCACAGCTCCACAAATGTCAACCTATAAATGTCTGCCTTTCTCCATTTCATTTACCTGCTCCCCGACTGCTGTATTGTTACTTATGTATTGTTATTGATTGCCTTTGTACACATGTTCACGATGCTACTATCCTCTCTGAGGCATTGTAAATTACTATTACTCAAATAAAATAAATAAATAAATAAATAAAAAAGCAGCGGGAACCAGAACCAGTACCACAGCAATTTCCTAATGTTGTGATTTTATCGGGGCGCTGGCATGTAAATAAAAAGTGTCTCGTCTCATGATCGATGGTCAGTACAAGAGGCAGGAACTGGTTTTAATGGTTTAACAATGCTAAGTTTACTGAATAAAAAGCTCTAAAATTGATTTGGTGAACCAGGCAATGGAAATAACCACAAGTTCACCTTTATTATTTAATTCAGGTGGACTGAGCCTGTTGATCCATTTTCTTGGAAGAATCAATTGGCTAGCTGTACCTAAAAATACAGCCATGACCTGACCAGTCAAAGCGTGTTCTTCGCTCATATGGATCCAAGATGGCAGCCCCCGTCTGCATGCGACTCACTGGGGGGTTAAAAAGACAGAGCACGCACGCACGCACACACACACACACACACACACACACACACACACACACACACACACACACACACACACACACACACACACACACACACACACACACGCACAGAACAGAGGTCAAAAGAATAAAACTTTTTTAGAGTTTTTATAGATGTTATAGGACCTCTTTTCCATACATTTTTTATTCTTGAAAAATCTCATTTTGTTCTCATGTTAGGTTTTACTGGCCGGGCAAGCCATCCTTAACAGACAGCTACCCTTCACTGGTTTTAAATTCTCTTGATTTATCTTTCATTTCCCCTATGTGAGATCAGCCTGTTCTTGACTTCCCACCTAAAGGCATTTTGAACTTGGCAGTTCCTTTAAATGAATGAGTTTGCCATTTTACTCATTCACGCGTACATCTGTCTGCTGTAGACTTGCTGTGTTGAACAAAATTTAGATGCATTTTGAACTTAAAATCTGAAAACTTTATTTTGAGTTACTGAATACAAGCAAACACAAACCCCAAACCATCCAACAATACAATCCCAATCTGGTCTGTGGCTTATTTTAAATTTTTACCTCTGATTATTTTTAGACTCCCAATTCTTCTCTCTCCTTTTGTGTCCAGTTTTAAAACTAACTCTGTCATTTTAGTTCTGATTCAGGAAGAGCTGTGTTTCTGACGCTCTCCTTTGTGTGCTGTGGCAGCGGTGCATTTGCAGACAAAGCGGAGAAAGCTTAGCGTCTAGATAAGGGCTGTTACTGTAACATAAGCAGCAGTAGCTCAACAGGTTGAGCGGCTTGTCCAGTAAGGTTGCAGGTTCGATCCCGGTTCCGGACAGAGAATTCTGCTGTTGTGTCCTTGGGCAAGACACTTAACCCACGTTGCCTGCTGGTGGTGGTCTGAGGGACTGGTGACGTCTGTGCTCGGCAGCCTCGCCTCTGTCAGCGTGCCCCAGGGCAGCTGTGGCTACATCAAAGCTTATCACCATCAGTGTGTGAATGTGTGTGTGAATGGATGAATGATACACTGTAGTGTAAAGCGCTTTGGAGTCCTTACTCTGAGAGGCGCTATACAAGTGCGGGTCTTTTATCATTTTTCATTTATCTTTTTTTTTTGTAAAACTACAAAAACAAGTTGTGTCATGGTCTGCGTCTGCCCCTTCCTTTATTTGTCTCCTGATGTTTCTCCATCCTCTCTAGTTTCCCTTCTGTGTCTCATAGCGCCCTCATGTGTCCTTTGTCAGTGTCGCAATATTGTGTCTTCTGTTTGTTGGCCTTTTTTATCATCCCCTCAGGTCCGGTGTTTATCTAGTTATCCTCTGTCCCTCCAGTTGCAGCTCCAGCCTCTTGTTCCCCAGCCCAGTATATGTGTGTGTGAGTGTATGTGTGTTAGTGTGTGTATGTGTGTGTTAGTGTGTGTATGTGTGTGAGAGTTATTTGTGTCAGTGTTTGTGTGTGCATGTCCTTCCCCATCTCTGTGTTTGTGTGTGTGTGTGTGTGTGTGTGTGTGTGTGTGTGTGTGTGTGTGTGTGTGTGTGTGTGTGTGTGTGTGTGTGTGTGTGTGTGATGGTGTGTGATGGTGTGTGTGTGTTAGTCCTTCCCACAGCCTTTTAGTTTGGTTTTGTAGTTATAGCCTTATCTGTCCTTTGGTTCTGTTTCCCCATTTAGTTAATTATTGTCACCTGCCTTCCCTCCAGCCCATACTCTACACACCTGCTTCCTGTTTCCTTAATTGTTCTCCCCGTGTATATAAGCTCTGTTTTGTCTCTGTCTTGTGTCGGTCCATTGTGGTATTCTGTCAGTTCTGCTCTAATCTCTAGTGTTCTTTGTCTCTAGTATTTTTGATCTCAGCCTTCTCTAGTCTCTAGTGTTTCGTCTCTAGTTTTCATTTTGGACTTATTGGAGTTTTGACTTCCAGCTCCTGTGGATTTATTCTTATTTTTTGGACTCATCCTTCAAAATAAAGGAGTTTTCTTTATATTATCACCTGCCTCGTGTCATCTTGGGTTCCTGCATTTTGGGTCCTACAAACCCCGTTTCGTGACAAGTTGTCACTTTCAACAGATCAGCAGATCAATGAAAACATGTCATAATCCTGATTAAAAAATTTATTTATAATAAAGCTGTAGAAATTTACATTATACACCAAATATCTGAGGTGGTTGATGCCAAACTTTCAAACCACAGCCCACTAATAATGTTTTGCGTACAGATCAGACGTCATTTGTTTTTGTGTAAACAGGTAAATAAATACGTTTTAACTGCATTCAAGGGGAATGAAGAACTTGCAACTGCAAAAAACTATTAAAATCTGGGAGCAGCAAGGAATAAATTAAGCAACTAATTAAGGAACCCTGCACTAACAGGGCCCCAAGCTCCAGCAAACAGGACCCTTATTGTTATGCACCTGGAGTGTGCATAACAAAAATTCTCAGCTTTGGCCAGACTGAGTTACCCATTCAGACTTTGAGTGTGTGGCATTTTTTACATACGCATAAATTCTATCTTGTGCCAGGTGGCAGTTCCCTTTTCAAAATTCCTTCAGGAAATTTTTTTCTAGTTATTTTTCCCGCAAATGTTAATGCGGCTCGAATGGAAGCGTCCAACCCCACAAATCATACATCAAAACGAGGGGCTCGGCCATGTGAGTTGTGCTATCAATTTTCTAAGAGTTTCAATTTACCATGGTGAAATAATTAGCAAAAAACATCGAAAAATCTTTTCTGGTTTGAGTGTGTGCCACTCTAAATTTGTACAAACTAATCAATTAATTATATACAAAATTATTTTGTTTTAATTTTGTGTGTTCAAAAGCAGTGTGCCAGAGTCTGGGGACCACAGCAGCAAATGATCTGTCACCTTTGGTCTTTAGCACTGCACTGGCTGCCTGTTTGTTTTAGAATCCAGTACAAGGTGCTTTTATGGGCTTTTAATTCTTTGCATGGCCTCGCTCCAGATTACCTCTCTGAGCTATGGTTTTTTACTCCGTTGCATGGTCTCTGAGGTCGGCTGATGCTCTTGGAAGTCCCAAAAACATAAGGTCAGAGGACTCTGCAGAGCCCCTAGGCTCTGGAATGCGCTGCCTTTGAGCATTAGGTCGGCCTCTTCACTGTCTGGTTGTTAATCTCTTTTGAAAACCTATTTTTACGATTTGGCTTTTAACTCAGCATGAGAGTCTTTTTAGTATTAGTTCTTAAGCTTTAGTTTTTATGCATTTTTATCTTGTGTATTGTTTTTTAATGTTTTAATTTTTGTGAAGCACTTTGGTCGGATTTATACTGCTGTAAGGTGCTATACAAATAAAGCTGCCTTGCCTTTGCGTGGACTTCTGAAATCACGTGTGGTGTTGCGATTCTCCCGTGATTTTTTGGACATCACAGGATCAGCCGTGTGGAGCGCTTTCGCTCTCGGTTCGCTTCAGAATTGCTTCCAGTTGGAAATAAGTTTGCGGTTAAAACATCACCATTACATTACGTGACTGCCTTCATGGCCGATGGAAAGAAGTGGTGAATCTAACAGCTGAACTGTCTCCCTAGCTTTCCTTAGTGTCTACAGGAGTAATTAAAAGTATCTTCAGTCTAGCAGAAAATAACTCACTATCTGAATGAGCTGGTGCCGCCTCTAGCAGTCACCAGGTAAGAGACATCAGACACCCTGGGCGGGTGACTAACTCACTCACACCTAGGGATAATTCAAATACACTAATAAACCTAACCTGCTATGTTTTTGGTGTTTGTGGGGGGAACTGGAGCACCCAGAGAAAACCCACGCATGCATGTGGAGAACGTGTTAACTACATAAGAGAAGTCCCAGGTGAAATCTGAACCTGCAATCTTCTTGCTTTGAGTAAGTGTGTCCCATGCAGCCCCATTTTTGGTACTAATTTGGTAAAAATGGTATAACTAAAACAAGTTCTACATATATACTAAACTACCAGAATTTAGACAAGTAACAGTTGATGGAGTGGAACTTTTCGGTGAAGAAGTTCTTAATCTTCTTAACAACTGTATTTCTTTTGGCATCAGTATGTTTCATTCCTTTCTGTTTTTCGAGAGACTTTTTCACAATTTCTTTTGAACTTAAATTTGGCCCAGGGCGTTCGCTGATTACACTTTCACCATCTGAAGGAAATTTCCCTGGTTGGACATTTCTCATTAATTTACGAGCGTTTCTCACATAACTTTTATCTGAAGAGCCATCAAGATGCTCCATCGTGATGAAAGGGTGTTTTAGAGCATCAGCTGGCAGAATCCGGTTTGCTGGATCCACTGTTAACATTTTCTTCACGAGGTCAAGAAAAGCTTTGATATCTTCATTTTCAGTTGAGTTTTTGGTGTTTTGAGAGGAAAACATGTCATCCAGCGATGTAAAATTATCATAGGCTGCGTCTGCCCTCGTAGACACCGCTCCTCTCTTCTTTTCGTATTGTTTCAGGGTTTTAAATCTCCAAGAGCATACAGACCCGTTCTTACCTTTTCTGAAATAGTCTGAGACTAGAGTCCCCTCGTCCAGTAGTTTTTGGTCAGGTTGACCAAGGAGCTTTATAATTATTCTCAGATTATCGTATTCGTTTTCATGTGGGAACGGAAAACAATGAAGAAACAGAACAGACAAGAGACAGCCAAGACTCCAAGTGTCTATAGCTTCATCTCGTGGTAGACCAAGAGTTATCTCTGGAGCTCTGTACGGCAAAGGCTGAAAGATACTTTTCTGTGGTAAACGTTCAGTCTCAACAGCCAACCCAAAATCAATCAGCTTCACTCTGAATGGTTGTGCTTCATGATTTACAAGCATGATATGATCAAGTTTCATACTTGTGTGCGTAATACCAAGATGTTTCAAAATGTTAAGCGCTACTAAAGTCTGCTGGGCAATCACTCTGACTTCAGCCACCTTTAAAGGACCACCTTTCTCTATAAAGTCCCACAGATCCTTATCCAAAAGCTCGAATTCCTGATAAAGACAGTTTTGAGAGCAGAAACGGTCATTCAATCTGATAAAATGGTTATTGCATTGTGGGAGTTTGTTCAGACGTTCTAATATTTTAGTCTCATTGTAAAAACTGCTGGAATCAAGGCTACTCCTTGTTTTCAAAACTACAACCTTTTCTGTTCCCCGTATACGGCACCTGGCCACCTCTCTGTATGCCCCAGATCTAACTACTTCTTCTACAATATAAACCTTTTAATGGCCTTTAATGATCATACCTGGGATTAGTTTTGAAGATGAGCTTTCTGAGTCAGATGAGTTTGTCTCATCTGTGTCTGAGGAAGAAGTTTCCCAATCTGTAGATCGGTCTGGTGAAAGATTACCCATATGCAGTTCCTCTGTGTTTACTGTGCTGGTTATCTCTAATGACTTTTTGCTACACATTGCTTCTTCATTCTTCAAGACATGAAGTGACTCATTCTTCTCTCTGGTGTCAATAGAAGTTTTCTCTGTAACGTTTCCTCTTTTGCATTCTGTTAAATAACCCTCTACTATTTCTTTTGAACTAAATTCTGTACTGAATGCCGATTTATCACATTCTGCCTTTGGTAAAGATCTATCTAAGTCTGTTTGAACACCTGGCACCTGACTGGGCCCAGGGCGTTCGCTGATTACACTTTCACCATCTGAAGGAAATTTCCCTTGTTGGACATTTCTCATTAATTTACGAGCGTTTCTCACATAACTTTTATCTGAAGAGCCATCAAGATGCTCCATCGTGATGAAAGGGTGTTTTAGAGCATCAGCTGGCAGAATCCGGTTTGCTGGATCCACTGTTAACATTTTCTTCACGAGGTCAAGAAAAGCTTTGATGTCTTCATTTTCAGTTGAGTTTTTGGTGTTTGCAGAGAAAAACATGTCATCCAGCGTTGTATAATCATCATAGGCTGCGTGTGCCCTCGTAGACACCGCTCCTCTCTTCTTTTCGTATTGTTTCAGGGTTTTAAATCTCCAAGAGCATTCAGACCCGTTCTTACCTTTTCTGAAATAGTCTGAGACTAGAATCCCCTCGTCCAGTAGTTTTTGGTCAGGTTGACCAAGGAACTTCAGAATTATTCTTAGATTATCGTATTCGTTAACATGTGGGAACGGAAAATAATGAAGAAACAGAACAGACAAGAGACAGCCAAGACTCCAAGTGGTTATAGCTTCATCTCGTGGTAGACCAAGAGTTATCTCTGGAGCTCTGTATGGCAAAAGCTGAAAGATACCTTTCTGTGGTAAACCTTCAGTCTCACAAGCCAACCTAAAATCAATCAGCTTCACTCTGAATGGTTGTGCTTCATGATTTACAAGCATGATATTTTCAAGTTTCACATTTGTGTGAGTAATACCAAGATGTTTCAAAATGTTAAGCGCTACTAACATCTGCTGGGCAATCGCTCTGACTTCAGCCACCTTTAAAGGACCACCTTTCTCTATAAGGTCCCACAGATCCTTATCCAAAAGCTCGAATTCCTGATAAAGAACGTCTTGAGAACAGAAACTGTCGTTCAATCTGATAAAATGGTTATTGCATTGTGGGAGTTTGTTCAGACGTTCTAATATTTTAGTCTCATTGTAAAAACTGCTGGAATCAAGGCTACTCCTTGTTTTCAAAACTACAACCTTTTCTGTTCCCCGTATACGGCACCTGGCCACCTCTCTGTATGCCCCAGATCTAACTACTTCTTCTACAATGTAATCCTTTGCATGGCCTTCAATCATCATACCTGGGATTAGTTTTGAAGATGAGCTTTCTGAGTCAGATGAGTTTGTCTCATGTGTGTCTGAGGAAGAAGTTTCCCAATCTGTAGATCGGTCTGGTGAAAGATTACCCATATGCAGTTCCTCTGTGTTTACTGTGCTGGTTAACTCTAATAACTTTTTGCTACACATTGCTTCTTCATTCTTCAAGACATGAAGTGACTCATTCTTCTCTCTGGTGTCAATAGAAGTTTTCTCTGCAATGTTTCCTCTTTTGCATTCTGTTAAATAACCCTCTACTATTTCTTTTGAACTAAATTTTGTACTGAATGCCAATTTATCACATTCTGCCTTTGGTAAAGATCTATCTAAGTCTGTTTGAACACCTGGCACCTGACTGGGCCCAGGGCGTTCGCTGATTACACTTTCACCATCTGAAGGAAATTTCCCTGGTTGGACATTTCTCATTAATTTACGAGCGTTTCTCACATAACTTTTACCTGAAGAGCCATCAAGATGCTCCATCGTGATGAAAGGGTGTTTTAGAGCATCAGCTGGCAGAATCCGGTTTGCTGGATCCACTGTTAACATTTTCTTCACGAGGTCAAGAAAAGCTTTGATATCTTCATTTTCAGTTGAGTTTTGGGTGTTTTCAGAGAAAAACATGTCATCCAGCGTTGTATAATCATCATAGGCTGCGTCTGCCCTCGTAGACACCGCTCCTCTCTTCTTTTCGTATTGTTTCAGGGTTTTAAATCTCCAAGAGCATTCAGACCCGTTCTTACCTTTTCTGAAATAGTCTGAGACTAGAGTCCCCTCGTCCAGTAGTTTTTGGTCAGGTTGACCAAGGAGCTTTATAATTATTCTCAGATTATCGTATTCGTTTTCATGTGGGAATGGAAAACAATGAAGAAACAGAACAGACAAGAGACAGCCAAGACTCCAAGTGTCCATAGCTTCATCTCGTGGTAGACCAAGAGTTATCTCTGGAGCTCTGTACGGCAAAAGCTGATAGATACTTTTCCGTAGTAAACGTTCAGTCTCACAAGCCGACCCAAAATCAATCAGCTTCACTCTGAATGGTTGTGCTTCATGATTTACAAGCATGATATTATCAAGTTTCAGATCTGTGTGCGTAATACCAAGATGTTTCAAAGCGCTAAGAGCTTCTAACGTCTGCTGGGCAATCACTCTGACTTCAGCCACCTTTAAAGAACCACCTTTCTCCATAAAGTCCCACAGATCCATATCCAAAAGCTCGAATTCCTGATAAAGAAAGTCTTGAGAGCAGAAATGGTCGTTCAATCTGATGAAATGGTTATTGTATTGTGGGAGTTTGTTCAGACATTCTAATATTTTAGTCTCATTGTAAAAACTGCTGGACTCAAGGCCACTCAATGTTTTCAAAGCTACAACCTTTTCTGTTCCCTGTATGCAGCACCTGGCCACCTGTCCACACGTCCCAGAACCAAGAACTTCCTCTACTTTGTAAACCTTTGAATTCCCCGTAATTATCATACCTGGCGTTAACATTGAAGGGATGCACTGTGAGTCAGTTGAGGATGACCCTTCGTCTTTCCATTTGATAGACAGGTCCATCTTTGAGTCCTCTGAATTAGCTCCTTCCAAATTTTCATTGCTAAACAACTGATTGAATTTCTCATCATTAGGTGAAATCTTCCTGGGGTCAGAGTGTGGCGTGTTTTTCTTTTCAGTTTTTGTTTCAATGCTACTGGTTCCTGTTCTGATTTCAGCCTGAACTGAATGTGAGGGATTTATCTTTCCCTCCTTACTAAAATCCAGGTCTGGGGTCTGTTCTCTGTTGCTGTTTGGAGTGGAAAGAGAACTATAAGTGTTTTCTTGTTCTCTGTGTTGGCATTCCTTCATAATCCTTTGGGATTCTGTTAAATAAAATTCATCTGAGATATAACGTAGATGCGTCATTGTTATAAATGGGTGATTTAAAGCATCTGCCGGTTTGATCCTAAGTGCTGGGTCCACGTTTAACATTTTTATGAGAAGGTCGATAAAAGCCTCTGTGTCATCATTATCTATTGGCTCTGGTTGATTGGATTTAGACAGAAAGTCACTTAAATCAGTGAAATTATTGCAATCTGTTTTCTTAACCTCACTTCCAGTTATTTTTTCAAATTCCTTCGGGGTCCGGAGTCTCCAAACGTAATCAGACCCCTGTTTCACTTTTTTAAAAAACCGACAACTTTTACATGCTTTTTCCAGTAGTTCGTTTTCAGGCTGGCCCAAAACATCTACGATAAACCTCATGTACTGATACTCGCAGTCCACAGGGCTCATGTGTTGCCCTAAGAACAGAAAAGCTAACGTACATCCAAGGCTCCAGATATCAAGGCTTTCGTCGAGTGGATAGGCCAGGTACACCTCTGGTGCGGTGTAACCACAATCTAATGGGATCTTTAAGTCACATAAGTCAGATGTCTTTGCAGAGTAGGAAAAACCAATCAGTTTGACACCATACTGATGTGAATCTTCATCCATAGTCATTATATTTTCTGGCTTTATATTACCATGAGTGAACCCAGAGTTGTTCAGAGCCGTTAGAGCAACTAACATTTGATATGCAATTGCTCTGATCTGAATAAGGTGAACAGGTGTCCCATTTTCTGCTAAAACTAATTCCAGAAAGGTTGAATCCAGTTTCTCATAGACCAAGCAGGTCCTGTCTTGGTATGAAAAACACTCAGAGAAGTTGACTATATTGCTGTCCTGGAGATTTAACATTTTCAGTTGTTTCAATATCTGCGCCTCTCTCTTATTTTGAGAATAAAACTTGTTTTTAACAAATTTTATTGCCAAAATTTCACCTGTTCTCACATTTTGGCACTCGGCAATCTGACTAAACTTCCTGTAATGTGATAATTTGTTGATTTGGTAAACCTCTGATCTGCTTGCAACAGAAATACCTTCCTTAATTCTGATGGTAGAATTATCTAAACATTCCTGTGTGGATTTTGCCATTTTAAATCTTCTTATGGGAGTCCAAAAACAAGTGTCTCTCTTCTAGACGATGTGTATATGATTGCTGTGTTCCTAAGTCTTAGGTCTATAGGGATTCTGCGCTTTGTGACGTCAGACGTAATATGTAAATGAGCTAACTTGGTAGTCACGTTGTACATGAAGCTGCGTCGTTCCGTTATCCCTATGGCTGTGTCCGAATCCAGAGGTAGGATGCTTGTGAGTACGGGTCCTCGCCGGTTTAGCAAGGCCGGGTCCTTGCTAGACCGCTAAAACCGGAAGTCAGCGGCTCTGAATTCGGACAGTACTAGCCTCGTTTTTATTCCCGCCCCCAGGTCCAGTTGCTTAGCTACCGTGACGGCGTCTAACAGGCTAACAAGCTAACAAGCTAGTCAGAGGTGAAAATGGATCCACAGCAGTATTCCCTTTTATTTTTGGTTTTTGAGGAGCTGCGACTGCTTAGTAAACGTCACCGGCCTTTGTATTTAAGGCTGAGAAGCAGCCATATCCAGGTAAAATTATTTTTTGTTTAGTGAACCAGCTTTCAGGCATTACATGTTAACTTTAGTGCTAGTTTCATTTATATTTTAAACAACAGAAAGACATGTGGCTGAATATACACATTAGTATAGAGTAGACTAACATGCATATAGTTAATTTAACCTATATTCATCTAAAATAATTAATGGAATGACATTTTAGAAGTTTGTATTTGATCATAATGCTTGGTTCTGTGCATAAATTTCATAGTAAAAGTAGCATTACAATGTGTTTAATGTGTATTGTCCTTTTCAACTTATGCCTAATAATGCCTAGCTCTCTTCTAAAAATCTCAAGCATTTATACAGGTTTTTTAAAATTGTTTTATTGTTCTCTACTTTTCTTTTAACAGAACAGACCCCTGTACTGTAGGATAAACATGAGTGTGCCAGTCCTGGACCGGTTTTTTTTAACCAGGAAGATCCCAGGCCAGATTTACGTCTGAGCAGGGAGTCTTTTGTGGTGTTGCTAAATCTCCTGAACCAAGATCGGCGACATGGTTGGGGTGCCACAATCGAGACCCTGGTGTTTCTGTTCTGGTTGGCAAGTGGAACATCCTACAGGGTGGTCTCAGGAGTATTTGGGATGCCTCGCTCAACTGTCCACGACATCGTCCATCGAGTCACGGAGGATGTGGTCGCAATCCTCCACCAGGTCATTCACCTCCCCAAAACCCCAGAGGAGATGGAGGTTGTGTCTCGTGGGTTTGCTGGGCTGGCTCGGCAGAGCTTTCATGAAAGCAGCAGGTGCGATCGACGGCTGTCACATTCGGATCAAGGCTCCGAGCGGTCCTGATGGTCAGTGCTACAGAAACAGGAAACTGTTCCCATCTATCATCCTGCAGGCAGTTTGTGACCATCAGGGCCGCTTTATCGACACCTATGTGGGCTGGCCTGGGTCGGTCCACGACTCCAGGGTCCTCTGGCACAGCCCACTGTACAGGCAGTCAGCCTTTCCTCCTCCAGGGCACTTCATCCTCGCAGATGGAGGGTACCCATGCCTCCAACATCCACTCCCCCTCATCACCCCCTACAAACGGGTGGTTCAAGGTGTGGGAGCCCAGCGCTTCAACAGCCATCATTCCAGGGCACGCTGCATCATCGAGCATGCTTTTGGAATGAAGACCAGGTTCAGGACCATCTTCCTGAAAGCGCTGGAGGTCCACCACACCTTTGTACCTCATGTAAGTTAACACAAAGTGGAAATACACTTTGGGTGTAATCTTTGTTTGGGAATGAAATATAAATTAAATTTTTATCTCTATTACAGGTCATCACAGCATGCACCATCCTGCACAACATCTGCCTCAGTGCTGGTGACATTATGGTGCAGGACGATGAACTGGAGGATGATGCTCCAGAAGATGAGGGAGAGGCTGTTTTGGAGGCAGTCAGTGGTGCCCTCTGGCGGGACCAACTTTCTGCCGAGGTGTCTGCTCTGGAGGAATTATCACCAGATCACAATTACTGTTAACAGGCAAGTAATTTACGTAGGAATCTCTAGTTTAAAAATCATTTAGTCCTGTTATCTGCTAGAGTTACAAGTATTATACTCATGATCTCCTTTTTTGCATATATCTGAATGTTAGTGATGTGACAGCCGTCGATTGAGCCAGCCCAGCAAACCCTTTTGATGGACGATGCAGTGGACAGTGAGATGAGGCATCCAGAAGCACCCTCTGCAGACCACTCTGTCTGATGTTCCACTTGCCAACCAGAAACGTTCAGCCACGGATCTCGGTTCCTGCACTCCATCCACCTCGATGATCCATGTTTAGTAGATTTAGCAACACCACCAAAGACTCCCTGCTTTCCAAGTTTACTGTATATATTTTGCTTTTATCTTAACTTTTATTCCTTACAGTGTTCCCTTACCATTTATTTACTATGTTGTTACTTGTTAAAAACTGAATAATAAAACTGTTAATGATCAAAAAAGAGTTATCAATAGAAATTTTATTACATTTAAACAAATAACAAAAACATTCAAACACATATATAGAACCTGAACCAGAAGAAACAAAGAAAAAAACCCATTTCTCTGCCATCCTTTCCATCAATGCTATAAATCTGTCCATCCTTTCTCTCCTCTCCTCCGCTTCCCTCTGTTGTCTCATGTCCTCCCTGATCAGGTCAAGGAGCTCATCAGCCCTTCTCCTTTTTCTCCCTGATGAGGAGTCCGGCTTCCTTCCACCACTCTCCCTGTCCTCTGTCTCACCCACTGCTGCACTTGGCCCTGGAGTGTCCTCGGGAATGGAAGCAATAAGGACAGGAGGCATAGTGGAAGGCCTCTGTCCCAACACCTCGTCCATGGGGACAAACCAGGGCCAGGTTTCAGCAGTGGGCTTTCCGCTGACTCCCTCTCCTGACCCTGGATACTTGCAGTCCTACAGACAAAGGGAATTAGAATTACAAGGCTTTATTGTCATTTAACAACAGAGAACACTGTGGGCATAATGAAGTTACAGATGCTCCTTAAAGGTACTGGTTCTGGATGAGAATAGAGAGGAATAGAAGAACAAAGTCAGATTATAAATCATAGTTGATAAAACATGCAATAAACAATATTTTAATTTATCAACATGGGAGATGAAAATTGTGTTCTGTGTTTTTTTCCGCCTAAAATGAAATTAAAAACATTAAATCAGTAATGTGGTTTCTTAAAAATTAACTTAAATAAACGTTAAACTTAGTTTTCGTTATTTTTGGCGTTCGTTACATGATTACATAAGATGCAAGCTCTTTTATGGTGAGTTTTTTTCCTATTAGACTTTCAAGCAAGTTTACGGTGGGGTGTTAACCTTAAAACAAATGATGAGAAGATTTATTCGCTAAATAAACACACACACACGGGAATTATGACGGGACCACCATACAAGCTCGTTCTCGCTGATTTCTGCTTAAAATGTACTTATACAAACGACAAATGTCTATAAACAGAACCGCTTTCAGCTTAGTTTTCTACCGCTATTTTCTTTTAAAAAGCCTGCTGGGATCAAGCTAGTTTACGGTGGGTTTTTTCCTATTAAACATTCAAGCTGGTTTTCGGTGGGGCATGTTTTAGCCTTAAATTACATGAAAAAAAACAATTTGCGGTATTAGATCTTATATAAAACACAAACCAAAAGTGCCCAAACACGTTTTTTTTTAACTAACTTACATTTTAAGCTGTACTAAGAAGGATGCTGTCTCCCCATTGAGTCTTCCAGAACGCCTTGTCGTCTTCACACGAATGAGTCTCTTGAAGAAATATAACTTGTGCTTTTTGTTCCTTACAGAATAGAAATAATGCCTTTCTTTTGGTAATTTCCTTTAGTCCTCTTGCGTTTAATGAAATAAAAGATATTCTTGACCTCATAAGGAATTCAAAACAGATCTAAACCCAAAAAGCAAAAACGTGAAAAAAACAAACAAATAAATAGATAAACAACAAACAAACCCTAAATTAGATATAACAGGAATGTAAGATTTCACCAAAGAAAACTAGCTTAGTGACTAGTAGAACTGTCCCTCTAAATGACTTCGCCACTCATTCGGAAAGCCGTCCCCATCTCCTTCTTCAGGGGAAGATCTGGGTGTTTTCAATAAATGCAAACGGTCCTCTGAAGTATGCTCTCTTGTTCTTCTCCCGTGCCTCCTTCACCTTCGGCCACAGCAGCCTTCTCGCTTCTCTGTCTTCCTGAATCAGATCTTCTGCAAATCTTAGACCATTTTTCTTGCATACATCACAGTTCTTGGAAAGCTTCCAGATGAGGTCTCTGCACTCTCTCTTCACGAACTGAATAATTACTTGCCTTGTATGGAGAGCATCTTTTTTCCCGATACGATGCACCGTGTCCACCATATCCTGGAAGCTCCACGGGACTCCCGGGGCGATTTTGTTCAGAATAGCAGTTACTGTGCCTTTTATGTCTTCGTTGTCTTTTTCACTTACACCCTTAAGTCGTAGGTTCCATCTCCTCTTATATCTTTCTTGTTCCTTACACTTTTCTTTTTTTGCAAGCAACTCCTCTCGTACTTTAACCAGTTCACTTTCCAGCAGCGTTGTTTTGCTCTTATTCTCCGCGACTTCTTTCTTTAGCTCCGTTAGCATGCTATGCTGTTCCTCCATCTTGGTGGCTAAACTTTCCAGTTTGTTTTCTTGCATATCAAATCTGTCAGACAGGTTGGTTACCGCATTTAGAATCTTTATCAGTGTAGAGTCCCCATCTTCTGTTTCTTTATCCTCCTCTGTCCTATTTTTCTTCTTGGACTGCACCTGCGGTTTGTTAGGAGTAGTCGGCGGCGCAACACGTTTGCTCCCGCTCACGGACTTTTCACCCGACATTTCCACACAGTAAGCGTGATCCTTTAAGCTCATAAATGCATAAGATGACTTCACTCCTCAAGCGACAATATTTTAGCCAACTGAATGAGAGTAAAAAGGCTATTTACTTTGCAATTTCGAGGGAAACAGTGAGAGCTCCTAGACGGACATGCTACTCAGAGCGCCATCTTTCGCACTCCTTCTTAGTCATGGATCCAACAAATCTGGAGGGGTGGCGATCTGTTTTAACAACTATCCGGGTAAGCTTGTGGAATATAAAGCAGACTCAAAGGGTCATTGGATAGTTGCTGTTTTGAATTGTGAGGGTGTTTTGTGGATTATTTGTAATGTTTACGGATATAATTTGATTACAGAAAACAAATTATTCTTAAATGAAATTTCAAAAATTATTGGAGAATCTAAAGTTAAATATCCAACAGATAATATATTGGTTGGTGGGGACTTTAACTGTGTTCCTGATGAATGGATGGATAGATATCCCACTAAATTCTCTACACATGTTTATAATCCAACATTGAGAAGTTTTTGTGTAAACAACTCGCTATCAGACGCTTGGAGACATATTAACCCGTGTGTTAGACAATTTTCATGGATACGTACAAATGGTAATAATAAGTCAAGAATTGATTTATGGCTAGTATCTCAAGCTATTTTAGACCAGATCTCTCTTGCTGAAATATCGGCAGCCCCTGTTACGGATCATTGTGTAGTTTCTATAAACTTAATTCCTAAGACAGGAAATATAAATAGAAACGGATACTGGAAATTTAATGCGTTATTTTTGAATGATGAGGAATACTGTAAAATGATTAAGAAACTATTATTGTCTGTCATAGAAAATCCTCATCTTGATTCTGCAGGGAAGAAATGGGAATTCTTCAAATATGAAGTCAGAAAATATTCTATTAATTATGGTAAAGAAAGGAAGAAAAACAATAAAGAAACAGAAAGACAATTGTTTAGGGATTTGAATAAACTTTGCGGAGATTGTACACTTTCAGATACAAATAGAGAGAAATATTTAAAACTTCAATCAAAACTGGACGAGCTTTATTTAAATAAGGCTAAAGGAGCTTTCATTCGGTCAAGGGCAAAATGGATAGAAGATGGAGAGAGGAATAGCTCATATTTTAGTAAATTAGAGAAAAATAGACAGACAAAAAATGCGATAAATTCACTAAATATTAATGGTAAGTTAATTAAAGATCAAAGAGAAATTTCAGTCAGTATTTATAATTTTTACCATCAGTTATACTCTTCTCACTTTAAAGAATTGGATTCCGTAAAATTCTTTAATTACATTGAAAGGTTTATCCCTCAAATTAATTTAGAATTTAAAGAAGAATGTGATATGGATTTGAATATTTTTGAACTTGACAAGGTGATTCAAAAGGTAGCACTGGGTAAGTCTCCTGGCCAGGACGGTCTAACCACAAACTTTTATAAATTCTTTTGGAAAGATATTAGAGAGCTACTACTTGAAGTTTTACAAGAATGTATTCGGAATAATTCACTCTTAACTACGATGAAATAAGGAGTAATAATACTGATACCTAAACCCAACAAAGATAAATCTAATATTGATAACTTAAGACCTATTACAGGTGCTGGCCAGTAAATTAGAATATCATCAAAAGGTTGAAAATATTTCAGTAATTCCATTCAAAACGTGAAACTTGTACATTATATTCATGCAATGCACACAGACCAATGTATTTCCAATGTTCATTACATTTAAATTTGATATTCATAAGTGACAACTAATGAAAACTCCAAATTTGGTATCTCAAAAAATTAGAATATTCTGAAAAGGCTGAATATAGAAGACACCTGCTGCCACTCTAATCAGCTGATTTACTCAAAACACCTGCAAAGGCCTTTAAAAGGTCCCTCAGTCTTGTTTTGAAGGCACCACAATCATGGGGAAGACTTCTGACTTAACAGCTGTCCAAAAGACAATCATTGACACCTTGCACAAGGAGGGCAAGACACAAAAGGTGATTGCTAAAGAAGCTGGCTGTTCGCAGAGCTCTGTGTCCAAGCACATTAACAGACAGGCGAAGGGACGGAAAAAATGTGGTAGAAAAAAGTGTACAAGCTCTAGGGATAACCGCACCCTGCAGAGAATTGTGACGACAAACCCATTCAAAAATGTGGGGGAGATCCACAAAGAGTGGACTGCAGCTGGAGTCAGCGCTTCAAGAACCACCACGAGGAGACTCATGAAAGACATGGGATTCAGGTGTCGCATTCCGTGTGTCAAGCCACTCTTGAACATGAAACAGCGCAAGAAGCGTCTCGCCTGGGCCAAGGACAAAAAGGACTGGACTGATGCTGAGTGGTCCAAAGTTATGTTTTCTGATGAAAGCAAGTTCTGCATTTCCTTTGGAAATCAAGGACCCAGAGTCTGGAGGAAGAGCGGAGAAGCACAGAATCCACGTTGCATGAGGTCCAGTGTAAAGTTTCCACCGTCAGTGATGGTGTGGGGTGCCATGTCATCTGCCGGTGTTGGCCCACTCTGTTTCCTGAGGTCCAGGGTCAATGCAGCCGTCTACCAGGAAGTTTTAGAGCACTTCATGCTTCCTGCTGCTGACCAACTTTATGGGGATGCAGACTTCACCTTTCAACAGGACTTGGCACCTGCACACAGTGCCAAAACCACCAGCACCTGGTTCAAGGACCATGGTATCCCTGTCCTTGATTGGCCAGCAAACTCGCCTGACCTTAACCCCATAGAAAATCTATGGGGTATTGTGAAGCGGAGGATGCAATACGCTAGACCCAACAATGCAGAGGAGCTGAAGACGACTATCAGAGCAACCTGGGCTCTCATAACACCTGAGCAGTGCCACAGACTGATCGAGTCCATGCCACGCCGCATTACTGCAGTTATTGAGGCAAAAGGAGCCCCGACTAAGTATTGAGTGCTATACATGCACATTCTTTTCATGTTCATTCTTTTCAGTTGGCCAACATTAGAGAAACAAACATTTTTTCATTGGCCTTTAGAATATTCTAATTTTCTGAGATACCAGATTTGATGTTTTCATTGGTTGTCACCTATAAATATCAAAATTAAACGTAATAAACATCGGAAATACATTGGTCTGTGTGCATTGCATGAATATAATGTACAAGTTTCACGTTTTGAATGGAATTACTGAAATATTTTCAACCTTTTGATGATATTCTAATTTACTGGCCAGCACCTGTACATTGCTGAATGTGGACTATAAATTATTCACTCATACACTGGCTAACAGATTAAAAAATGGAATAAATGATTTCATTAGTGAAACTCAATCAGGTTTTCTTCCAAATAGACATATTCATGACAACATCCGTCTGATTCTTGATTTATTAGATTATGAAAATTTGGTAGAAGAGGATGGGGCTATACTGTTCTTAGATTTTTATAAAGCTTTTGATAGCCTCGAACATCATTTTATTATAAAGTCACTTCAGCACTTTGGATTTGGTAAAAAATTCAATGATATTATTACATTCCTATACAAAGATATATCAAGTGCAGTTCTTCTTTCTTCGGGTACGACAACCAGATTTCCAGTTAATAGAGGAGTTAGACAAGGAGATCCTATTAGTCCACTTCTTTTTATTATAGCAACAGAAATGCTGACTTTACTAATTCAAAATGACCAATCAATTAAACCGCTAACAGTGGCAGGACACTCGCTTAAAATAATTCAACTAGCAGATGATACTGCATTATTGTTGAATAGTACCAAGGAAATTCCTAATGCCATGAAAACGCTGTCTTTGTTCTCACAAGCCTCAGGTTTAAGGTTGAACGCTAACAAATGTGAAATATTAACAATTCATGATACTGAGGAGTTTCATATTTGCGATATCCCTATTAAGAATGAAATTAAGTATTTGGGTATGAAGATTAATAAAATCTTTAAGGAGAGAGTGGATAACAATATTCAACCGATAATTAATAAAAATCAAAAGATTCTAAATAGTTGGCTCCAAAGAAATATATCAATTTTTGGTAGAATACTTTTAACAAAAATGGAGAGTATATCTAGATTAATCTATCCTGCTTTTTCAGTAGCTATCCCTGACCAATATGTTAAGAGAATAAATAAAACACAATATGACTTTATTTGGAATAATAAACAACATTTGATTAGGAAAAATGATCTAGTAAAACCTATAGAAGAAGGAGGTCTGAAAGTAATTGACTTTGAAGTAATGAATGGAGTTATTAAATTACAATGGCTAAAAAAAATTTTAATTAAGAAAGATTCTATCTGGTTTTGTATTCCTTCATTTCTGTTTGAGAAGATTGGAGGTATGATTTTCTGTTAAAATGTGATTTTGATCCTCTTAAATTACCCATCAAACTTTCTAACTATATTAAACAAGTGTTGATGTACTGGAAAATGATCTACTCGCACAACTTTAGCCCACATTCCTCCTCTATATGGAATAACAGATTTGTTCTGTATAAACGGAAATCCATGTATTATAAAAGTTGGATGGATAAAGGAGTTTGGGCCATAATGCAGCTGATGGACAGTAAGGGTAAGTTTCTGGAGCATACTGAGTTCAAAATTAAGTATAATATAGACTGTTCTGTAGTGGAATACTCTAGAGTTATAAAGGCTATTTCTCCAGCTGTTGGCCAGATGGTCAGTCAAAGTATTCAACATGGAACAAATACACCTAAGCTTCCCAAATTATCTATATGTGATTTGAGTTTTACAGACCGTAGATGTAATAACTCTTACCTAAGAGCAGTCTTGTCAAACAAGTTATTCCCTATTCCTGTCAGAAGGAAAGTTCTTTCTCCGATTTTCTCAATTATAGATACTAAAGTCATAAGAACAGAGTTTCTTTCTTACCCTCTTCTCCCCAAAATGAAGGAAGTTCACTTTAAAACGATTAATAATATATATCCATGTAAAGAATTTTTAAATATCAGATTTATTATACAAGATAATTTATGTGTCCTATGTAATAGTGAAATTGAAACTCAGAAACACCTTTTCTATGATTGCAGATCGGTAAATACATTTTGGTTAGATTTATACAATTGGCTTTTATTCAAAAAGAGTTACAATATCCCCTTATTCACATATAATACTATTCAATTTGGGTGTATAGAAAAAAATAATCAGATTCAATTCGTTGTTAACAATTTGATAATTTTTGGGAAATTTTTTATTCACAAATGTTGTTTCATGAAAGTGAAGCCAAACTTTCCTTTTTTCCAAAACGATTTTATGCTATTTTGCAAATCTCTTAAAAAAGTAAAGTCTGTACAGGCTGCTACACTTGTCAGATTTAGTGAAGATCCTGTGAACTAAGGTCCTCTGCCTTTAAATATGTATTTTTATTATTGTGTTATTATTAGTAGTATTAATATTAATATTGTATTTATTTTATTTTTATTTCTTTATCGTGTCTTGTTAATCTTATAACTCCGGTTGTTTCTGCTGATTAGAATATTTCTAATGGTCTAGTTATAAGGTTTTGGGTTATCTACTGAATTGTTCTTTTTGTTTTTGTTGAGTTTTTGGTTGTTGTTACAATGTAATGTGATTGAGATTGATGTTCAATAAAAAAAAAATAAATAAATTAAAAAAAAATAATTTAAGCTGTACTGCTGTCCCGCTCCATCCGCCGTTGTTGCGAGTGTCGAGTCCACTAGCGGCCGGCGTGCAAAGCATGCTGGGATACCCTTGCTCCTGTGAGGATCCATCAGACCCATCCTCGAAATGTGGGTGGAGCGAGGACGCGTTTGAGGACGCGAGAATGAGTATTCTTTTTTTTTTTTTTTTTTTTTTTATTGAACATCAATCAGGTCAGCAGAGAGCTTTGGGACGCTTCCTCTCACTGTCCACTCCATCGTCCATCTACAAGGAAGAAAAGAAGAAAATATCATTTCTATAGCGCCTCTCAAGATAAAAATCACGAGGCGCTTCACAAAAACAAAATAAAAAAATTGTAAAAATATAAAAAAGCATATTGAAAATGTTTAAAATATATTTAAAATGAGCAAGAATAAGCTATTGCGATTTAAAAGAAAAAATGTTAAGAGAGAGAGAGTGAATAGGAAAGAGGGAAATCAGTGGATCCTGAGGAAGGTGGAATAAGTGGCGAGAGCAGAATAAAGAGAGAGTGGTGAAGAAGGTCATCCAAAAGCCAGCTTGAACAAGTGAGTCTTCAGCTGCTTTTTGAAGGAGACCACTGAGTCCACTGATCTCAGGCTCAGGGGGAGAGAGTTCCAGAGTCTCGGGGCCACAGCAGCAAATGATCTGTCACCTTTGGTCTTTAGCCTGGTGCTGCACAGCCAGTAGGCTTTGATCACTGGACCTCAGGGACCTGCCGGGGGTGTAGGGACTAAGAAGATCACCAATGTAAGATGGTGCTTGTCCATGTAAGGCCCTATAGACCAGAACCAGGATCTTGAAATGAACCCTGGAGTTGACTGGCAGCCAGTGAAGCTGGAGGAGAAGCGGGGTGATGTGGGTGTATTTGGAGGACTTGGTCTGAAGCCGAGCACAGGCATTCTGAACCACCTGTAGACGGTTCAGGGAGGTTCTGCTCAGACACGTGAAAAGAGAGCTACAGTAGTCTTAGCGTGAGGAGATGAAGGTGTGGAGAACTGTCTCAAGTTCAGAGCGGGACAGAATGGGACTCAGCTTAGCAATGTTCCTGAGATGGAAGAAGGAACAGCGAACAAGAGAACTGACATGAGAATCCAGGGTGAGAGCTGGGTCAAAGGTCACGCCAAGATTCCTGACGGAAGGTTTGGTGTGGGAAGCAAGCTGACCAAGAGTCTCTGACTTTGGGAACCAGCTTGTCTGGGGCACAGATGAGGATCTCAGTCTTATCTTCATTCAGCTGAAGAAAGCTCCCAGCCATCCAGGTTTTGATAGAGTCTAAGCAGGTGTGTAACAGCTGCAGCTTAGACATCTCATGGGGCTTAAAGGAGATGTACAGTTGGATGTCATCTGCGTAAAGATGGTAGGAGATTCCCTTGAAGGAGCTCAGGATGTGCTGAAGAGGAAGCAGATAGAGGAGGAAGAGCAGAGGCCCCAGCACAGAACCTTGTGGGACACCATGGGTAAGAGAGGTGGTGGAGGACCTAAACTTGGAGACGGCCACAGAAAAGGAGCGCTCAGAAAGATAAGAGGAGAACCACTCCAGAGCAGATCCTGATAGGCCGACCCAGTCTCTCAGCCTCTCCAGTAGCAGGTGGTCAACAGTGTCAAAGGCTGCAGTCAGGTCCAGCAGGACCAAAACAGAACAGTCCCCTGCATCACTGTGAGTCAGAAGGTCATTAGAGACCCTAAGAAGAGCTGTTTCAGTAGAATGAGCTCTACGAAAACCTGACTGGAAGCTATCATAGATGTTATGTTCATCAAGAGCAGCTGTGAGTTGTTTAGCCACAACCTTTTCCAAGATCTTGGAGATGAACGGAAGTTTAGAGATGGGCCTGAAGCTGCTATGGAGAGAGGGGTCGAGACTCGGTTTTTTAAGAAGCGGGTGGATTACAGCATTTTTAAAGAAAGCAGGGACCTGACCAGAAACCAGAGAAGCATTAATTATAGAGAGCACGCTGGGACCGATGGACAGAAAAGCACTTTTAAACAAAGATGAGGGTAAGATGTCGAGGGGGCATGCAGAGGTCTTCATAGAGTTAACTACTTTGGTTAACTCAGGCAAAGAAACAGGAGCAAAGCTATCTAGGATGATGGGCCTGGTTGGAGTTGGGAGAGGCAGCGATAAGCCTGAAGGAGAGATGCTAGATCTAACCTTATTGACTTTGTCCACAAAGAAAGACAGAAAGTTCTCACAGTCTGTAACAGAGTGGATGGAGGCTGCAGGAGAGGCAGGAGAGATGCTGCTGCTGATGGTGTTAAACAGCACCTTGGGGTTCCCTTTGCTCTGGGACACCAGGTTGGAGAAATAGGAAACCCTTGCATCTCTGACTGCAGAGTTAAAGGATGTCAGAAGATCCTTTAGGTGCAGCAGATGGACGGGGAGATGGGTTTTCTTCCACAAACGCTCAATTTTTCTGCATTGGCGCTTCAGGCTGCGAAGGCTGTCATTAAACCAGGGAGTAGGGTTCACTGCAGGACGGGCTCAGACGACGGCTGCTTCATCTCTGTGAATGACTTGCCTGTTAACAATAGTGGTGGTCTGCTGGTACCTCCTCCAGGACAGAGCACCACTGACCACCTCCACACACATCTTCCTCACGCTCATCTTGCTGACCCACAACTTCACCAGCACCGATGCAGATGTGCAGCACAGTGCATGCTGACCTGTAATAGATTAAATAAGAGTTTGTTTGTTTTCTTTATGGAAAAATGTAAAACAAAACATAACCTGCAGTACACTGATTCTGTTCAGTTTAAAGAAAAGCAGCAGGGAATAGTTAAATAAAAACTACAGAGAATTTACATTTTTAAGACAGATCTAATCATTATTAGGCTTAAGTTGAATAAACAAATGCACATTGAAAACACTTCACTGCTATTTTATTAAAAAGCCTGTTTTTAAAGCATTTACCCCCATTTGATGCAAAATAAGTTCTAAGGTCCAATTTACATTAGAAAACATCCTACTGCATTCAACATTTATAATGCATTTGGTTTATATTAATTGCCTACACGATAATACTCTGTAGAAATGTGTTGTGCATGTTTAACAAGTTCATTATATAGCTTAAAAAATACATTAAACCATCTAAAGTTAACATGTAAGTCCTGAAAGCTTCTAGAATAAACAAAATTACTTTACCTGAAAACGTTTGTGAACAAACGCTGCTGATGGGCGTGAAGCTGCTGTAGCTCCTTGCTCCATTTTCGCTAGCTTTAGCATTGTGTGTAGCTGCCGCCACGGCTGTGACGGGGAGTAGGACTTGGGGACGGGACCTACGGGCCACCGCAGAGCCGCTGACTTCCGGTTTTAGCGGTCTGGAATTTCAGACACACATGTCTATGGCAAGCCAAATGAGCATTTATTCTGATATCAGGATATCAGCCAGAATTGTCATGAACATGTAAGCCATTTCTGTCCACTAGTTAACTAGTTAGACATGTTTGTGTCAACTAGTTAAATATCGAGGGTGAAAATGTGCCCACTAGTTAACTAGTGACAGCAGAAATGCGCACTAGTTAACTAGTGAACACATTTAGGCTTCAGTAGTTAACTAGTTGACACAAAAACTGCTCACTAGTTAACTAGTAAAAGCAGAAATGCATAGCAGTCAGCTACTTGAAGGTATTTGTCTCACTAGTTAACTAGTGAGGGTCAAAATGTGCACACTAGTTAACTTGTGGTAGAGATAAATGCGCACTAGTTAACTAGTGAACATATTTTGGCTTCACTAGTTAACTAGTTGACACATAAATGGCTCACTAGTTAACTAGTAAAGACCAAAATGCATACCAGTCAGCTAGTTGAAGGTTTTTGTGTCTCACTAGTTAACTAGTGATGGCCAAAATGTGCACACTAGTTAACTTGTGGTAGACATAAATGTGCACTAGTTAACTAGTGAACACATTTTGGCTTCACTAGTTAACTAGTTGTCACATAAATGGCTCACTAGTTAACTAGTAAAGGCCAAAGTGCATACCAGTCAGCTAGTTGAAGGTTTTTTGTGTCTCACTAGTTAACTATTGATGGCCAAAATGTGCACACTAGTTAACTAGTGAAGGCTTAACTCCTAACTAGTTAACTAGTTGGAGTAGGTCAGTGCCACTAGTTAACTAGTGAACCATTAATGGCTCACTAGCTAGCTAGTTGATGGCAGCAGGCTCACTAGTTACCTAGTTGATGCATCCATTGTCCAAACTAGTTAACTAGTGAGGACATAAATGTATACTAGTAAACTAGTTCAAGTCTACATTCACACTAGCTAGCTAGTTGCGCAGAATTTTAATTAGGAGGCGGAGAATTTCTCAAATTAAGACTCTCTATTGGCTCCCTGTGTCAAAATAAAATATGACAACCAATCACAGTGCGGAATTTCGTAAAATCCCACCCCAAACATTTGCATGCGGCACACAAGTTAACATGCTGGCCAGAGGAACCTCAGCTAGTGAACTAGTAGTGGCTTCAGTGTGACACTTACATGTAAACTTGTGAAGGCAGAACTGCTCACTAGTTAACTAGAGAGGGTACAAATGTCCACTAGTTAACTAGTGAGGTGCAAAATAAGTGTCACTAGTTCACTAGTGGGCCCCAAATCGCCCACAAGTTAACTAGTAAGGTGCGGATATGCTCACTAGTTAACTAGTGAGGTGCAGATATGCTCACTAGTTAACTAGTGAGGTGCAGATATGCTCACTAGTTAACTAGTGCGCACAAGACGCACACTAGTTGCTGTTTTTGGAGCAATCTAGTTTACTTGTTATGTAAAAATGTGTTCTTACTAGTTAACTAGTGACAAATTTACCTTCACTAGTTAACTAGTTGACATATTTGGCCTTTCTAGTTCACTTGTAATGGGACAGGAAGCACTCACTAGTTAACTAGTGAGCATATCTGCATTATAATTTTTTCTCACTAGCTTATAGAGGGCAAACTGAGCCTTACATGTTAAGTAGTGAACACAAAACACTGTCACTAGTTAACTAGCTGCAGAAAAATGCCCCTAAAACTAGTAAATTTGTGGAATTTGAATAAATACACACTTGGCTGGCATTCTGTGTAACATGTTAACTAGTTCGACCGCTGTACTGCTCACTAGTTAGCTAGTGAGCAAATCCGGCCTTTACATGCAAATGAAGAAATGCAGAACAGCTATGTGATTGGTCCATGTAGGACTGAGAAACAGAGAAAGTATGGCGGACTCTGTTCAGGCTGTTCTAAGAGAAAATTTGATAAACTAAGATCGTTTGAGCACATAAATATGTTTTGACGATATTTGTAGCGAGAAAGTTGTGGTGTATTGCTGTAATCTTTGTTCAGTTAACGTGTGCAGTCTTTAGTTTTCAGTTATTAGTCTGAAAAAGCCTGGAGGCGGAAGGCAGCGGCAGACAGCATGTCTGTTTCTGTTGACAGGAAAGTGCAGAAACTCCGCAGAAATCTCCGTCAGATATATTGTTTCACATTTGTACGGAAGCGACAAGTTTATAATAATAAAAAAGGCTCTATTTTACATACGTTGCTGTAAAGCCTCCAGCACTCATAGTGTTTTAAAGGTATGAATTTGCGAGGAGATGTAGCACCTAGTGCCGGTGGTCTAGTGACTAACGCGTTCGCCTGCAATGGTGAAGGTCGCGGGTTCGATACTGGATCATACACTTTAGTTGTGTACATTATTTCACTTCTTTTCTTTTGCATAATTTTTGTATTTATGTCAACAAGAAACAAAATACGTAACGGATTAGTGGGCAGAGTTACACACACACACACACACACACACACACACACACACACACACACACACACACACAAAACATGTTAACAAGTATTTTATGAGTATGAATCTGATTATTGCCGACAGTCGATATTTAAGCATGTGTGTCCCCCTTCCTCAATCCATCCTCGCAAAATAAAATCATCGGCACAGCACAGCAGGCTTTCTCTTGATCCAGAACTAGCACTTCGAAATTGATCATGTCCGCGGCCATCTGCTGCACAATCAGCTGCTCGCATCGCGGGAAACATTGAAAACAGCTTCATGAACTGAGACACAACAGGGTTAACATCGACAAAAAAATCCACAAATAAATCTAAATAATTAATGCCATTTCCGTCTTTTTCGTTGAAATATACAAATAGCAGATCATAAATCTAGAGCAGAAAAAGCTGCTGCAGGAAGCAGGGTTTGTAGTTATTCATGCACCAATTCATCAATGTGATTATTGATCAAGATCAGGTAAACTGATATTAATGTTGCAACATTTCATTTGATCATCTGAATGATACCACACAACTGAATGACCTGTTGAGTCTCTGCATATTCAGGTATTTACTACGGAAAACAAACAACAGCAGGCAGCAGCAGGACTCCCCATGTTATTTCTCGGGTCGCTGGCCCGCGGTCGTCGGGGCCGCTGCGGTCAGCTCTTAGCCGGGAAGCCCTCGTTCGGCTGCGTGGGCTGCTTCACCGTGGACCAGCTCCCAGCAGCCGCTGGTCGGGCAAAACGCTCTGGCTGCAGCTCCGATCAGACCCTACCAACACCTCGCCACAGACAGCACCGCATTAAAAGCCCACAATTACGACCCGCTCCCCAAAGTTACAGTTCTCAAGCACTGATGAACACATAAATAACCCACAACAGCTATGAAATGTGTGTTATTTACGGCAAAAAGGAGATATTTTTCAAGCCGACGTGCCAATGTTAACCGCAGTTGGCTTGGAAATGTGCTGATTTTATTATTTTTGTCAATTAAAATCCCCCTTGTTTGCTCTTACGTTTTACGAAAACGCAATATTAATTAAAGCACGCTTTAGTGATCAGCATGTAAAGCAAAGAAGAAATGTGAACATTTCAACCCATTTCGAACCAACCAGTAATATCATTTCTTAATACGGTGCAGCGGCAGCATTTAAAAACCAAAATATAGTTTTTACTCTCCAAAAAAAGGAGAAGACAGTCACGGTGCAGCAACCCATTTTAGTCCATTAATCTCCACAATAAATATCCAGACAGAGAATTTCTACGGCCTCGCTGTAAACTCCAATGTCACCCAGGACCAGTCTTAAAGAGACAACGCGCTTAAAGGGAAAGTGTGTAGATTTCTGGCAATAGGGGGTAGTAAATACCAAAGTCACTGCAAACAAGCTGTATTTTTTGTTCAAGTGAGGACCTTACTAACTAATGCTCATAAAGCCAACAAAACTCTCTGGACTCTAGCTGTAACTCTCAAATTAGGATATGAGATTAATGACTCAGGTTCACGCTCCAATACATTAATTGTTTGAGAAATGCATCTTTTTATGTTGAGTGCCATCCGCCAAATAACACACGAGAAAAGGAAGAAGAAGAGTGTTGTTGCACAGTTTTCAAAGGAGTCAAAAACCACCAGCAAAACCATAAATACAGCTAAATAAACATAGAATCCAACATGGCGTCCTCCAGAGAGTCGGACCCTCGCCTGTGTATTTTATTACTATGAAGGGTACATGAACTGATTAGGAACACAATGTAATAGGGTCAAAGGTCAAGGTTGTGTGAGGTCATATATATATCAAAAATTGCCTGAACGGGTTGAATGATTTTGACCAAATCAGAGGTGATAGCTCCCTATCAAAGGTAGATAAACTGATCAGGTCACAACCTCATAGGGTCAAAGGTAAAGGTCGTGTGAGGCCGTATATATGAAAAATTGGTTTTTGTGTGCAATATCTTCTGAACAGGTTGAAATACTTTGACCAAATCGCAGGTGAGAACTCCCTATCTAAGGTAAATAAACTCATGAGGTACAAAACCTCATAGGGTCAAAGGTCAAGGTTGTGTGAGGCCGTATATATGAAAATTTGGCTTTTGTGTGCAATATCTCCTGAACGGGTTGAAGGATTTTGACAAAATCAGAGGTCATAACTCCCTATCAAAGGTAAATAAACTCATCACATACACAAGTTCATAGGGTCAGAGGTCAGTGTCATGAGAGGTAATATATATGACCAGTCAGGCATATCCCGCGACGCTCTGCATCGATTTCCAGGGCTTTCTTGTTTCTACAGAGTTTATGTAGGGTGCTGCTGGTTTGGGGTGTTATGTCAGCAGGCAGAGTTTAGGAGTCTGACAGCTGTGGGGAAGAAACTGTTTCGGGACCTGGTAGTCTTAGTCCATAGGCTCCTGTAGCGCTTCCCAGAGGGCAGGAGGGTGAAGAGTCCATTCGATGGGTGACTGGAGTCTGATGGTTTTCCCTGCCCTTTTCAGACACCAAGAAAAAAGGAGAGTAACTTTATTTTGTTTGTGTGATTTTATTTTGTTGTGTGACTACTGGTTGCAGTTCCCTGTTCAATTGATTGCTGTTCCCTGTTAAATTTAAAAAAGAAAAAAGTCTAAAGTTTTGTTTTGACTGGAGAGAACTAAAAAAGGTTACACTGTCTTCTGGTACTAGCTCAAAATAACAAGTGGTGCTTGCTGCAGAACCACAAAGGCGGAGCTGCACCAGAAGGTGGAGCTGCACCAGAGTCAGCGCCGCCCATTCCAGAATCAGCCCCGCCCATTCCATTAGAGTCAGTCTAATTCCTTCCAGTTGTCAGACTTGATAGCATTCTGGAACCAAAGAGGGTGTTGTAGCTAAAAAATGCGAGATTGAGGACGGAGTTGAGAAGTTAATTGAACAGTTTTTGTAAAGGTTCCATATAATTAAAAATCTAACTTTTGGAACTTTTAATCATGTTATATTGTCATTTCCTCATAAGAAACACGCCAAAGCCATTTTTAGCCTCATTCATGCATTTTCCTCCCATCTCAGCTTCAATTTGGTCTCCTCCCCCGAAGCGGGTCTGGTCTTGGTTCTCAAATCTGGATATTCTGTGAATTTTCTGACAAATTATTTCTGAAATGACTTCTACTGAGACACCGCCAATAAACCATACATCCCATCTCAGAGACACACTGGGCAGCACAATTACATGTAACGCCACTTGATTTATAACAGATGTGGTGGTGTAGTGGTTATGGAGTCAGGTTGACATGCTGTTTCGCCTCCCAGTAGTGTAAGTTTTAGGTAGTTTACAACCTCTTTTCTTCATTTCTAGCTACACTTGCCAGTACTATGTTTACAACAATTTACTGGTATACCGTTTAACATATAATGTGTTTATTTATTTATTTATTCGTTTATTTAGCCAGTGTGAGTCCATTTGTGAGCAGAGTTTCAACTAAAATGCTGTTTAGGAACGACCAAATTCAAAGAACTTTTAGCGACATAAATATTTTGCTGAAAAGAAACATTACAACTAAAATATAAACAAATTGAATGTGGCTAAATAGACTGCTGATGACCCCACCGAGAATCGAACCAGCATCAGCTGAGGGGAAAGCAAAAACCGACTCAGACGATTTTACCACTAGACTACCAGAGGCCATTCAATAGACTGAAGTGCTGTTGTACACCACTTTTATTAGACCAGCTGTAGGCAGATATTCGTTAAAAGAAACCTTTTCATTTCGAGATATATTCAGTCTTTGTCATGTAGCAAGTTATATTTATCTTGTTTAATTGGAGTATAGAACATAGCATTAACGACTGTAAACTAGTAACAGCCGTAATTCATGTGGGTCAGGTCAGTTTGCGATAAAGTTGAAAACAAAAACGGAAGTCAGTGGGCTAGGCTGAGTTTGCGTGAATGGGCGGGGTGCAGCTCCGCCTTTGTGGTTTTGCAGCCAGCACCCTCTCCAAAATAACCACAGTTTTTTCCCTCAGTGTCATTTGATCTATTTCTTGGGAAGATGGATGGATGGATGGATGGAGATATATATATATATATATATATATATATATATATATATATATATATATATATATATATATATATATATCAATAATTATTTTTAATATAGCCTTTTTCAATACCAAACTTTCAATACCAAACAAAAATGAACTACAATAAAATTACTGGCACACTAAATTCCAATTCTCCTCAATGGGACTTGAACTCGCCAACTGATCTCCCTTACACGACACCAAACGAGGTGCTTTACTTGATTTGGGAGGGGGGAATAAAAGCAGTAAAACAATAAAACTTTGAACATTACAACACAAAGAGAAAATAAATAATGTTACAGCAATTGCGGAATGCCATCTGCGGGATTCGAACCCGCCGCAACGACCAACCAGTAGGTGTCAAACCATGACTAATGAGTGCAAGCCTTGGCGCTCAGGGACACCCATCAGATTGTGAGGCCACAGCACATACGTTTTAGACTGGGTGGGATTCTTATACCCAACAGGAGTCTTCTGCCCGCCTTCTCATTAGAATATGCATAATTTGTGTTTCAGGCACTAGTTAACTAGTGAGCTGCTGCACTCCCACACATGTAAACTGGTGAAATTTCAATTGTTCCACTAGTTAACTAGTGGACAAAAATGGTCAGCTTGTATGTGTTTTTAGATGCAACTAGTTAACTAGTGAGCAAATCCGCACCTCACTAGTTAACTAGTGAGGTGCAGATATGCTCACTAGTTAACTAGTGAGGTACTAGTGAGGTGCAGATATGCTCACTAGTTAACTAGTGAGCATATCTGCACCTCACTAGTTAACTAGTGAGCAAATCCGCACCTCACTAGTTAACTAGTGAGCATATCTGCACCTCACTAGTTAACTAGTGAGCAAATCCGCACCTCACTAGTTAACTAGTGAACAAATCCGCGCCTCACTAGTTAACTAGTGAGCAAATCCGCACCTCACTAGTTAACTAGTGAGCATATCTGCGCCTCACTAGTTAACTAGTAAGCAAATCCGCACGTCACTAGTTAACTAGTGAGCATATCTGCGCCTCACTAGTTAACTAGTGAGCAAATCCGCACCCTACTAGTTAACTAGTTGGCGTTTTGGGGCCCACTAGTTAACTAGTGAGCATATCTGCACCTTACTAGTTAACTAGTGATGCTTTTTTGCACCTTACTAGTTAACTAGTGGGCGCTTAATGGTGCACTAGTTAACTAGTGAGCAAATCTGCACCTCACTAGTTAACTAGTGAGCATATCCACACCTTACTAGTTAACTTGTGGGCGTTTTGGGGCCCACTAGTGAACTAGTGACACTTATTTTGCACCTCACTAGTTAACTAGTGGACATTTGTACCCTCTCTAGTTAACTAGTGAGCAGTTCCGCCTTCACAAGTTTACATGTAAGTGTCACACTGAAGCCACTACTAGTTTACTAGCTGAGGTTCCTCTGGCCAGCATGTTAACTTGTGTGCCGCATGCAAATGTTTGGGGTGGGATTTTGCAAAATTCCGCACTGTGATTGGTTGTCATATTTTATTTTAACATAGTGAGCCAATAGAAAGCCTCAATTTGAGAAATTCTCTGCCTCCTAATTAGAATTCTGTGCAACTAGCTAGCTAGTGTGAATGTAGGCTTGAACTAGTTTACTAGTATACATTTATGTCCTCACTAGTTAACTAGTTTGGACAATGGATGCATCAACTAGGTAACTAGTGAGCCTGCTACAATCAACTAGCTAGCTAGTGAGTCATTAATGGTTCACTAGTTAACTAGTGGCACTGCCCTACTCCAACTACTTAACTAGTTAGGAGTTTTGCCTTCACTAGTGAACATGTGGACACTTTGAACTGTCACTAGTTAACTAGTGAGACACAAAAACCTTCAACTAGCTGACTGGTATGCATTTTAGCCCTTACTAGTTAACTAGTGATTCATTTTTGTGTCACCTAGTTAACTAGGAAGCCAAAATGTGTTCACTAGTCAACTAGTGGGCATTTCTTCTGTCACTAGTTAACTGGTGTGCACATTTTGGCCATCACTAGTTAACTAGTGAGACACAAAAACCTTCAACTAGCTGACTGGTATGCATTTTGGCCTTTACTAGTTAACTAGTGAGCCATTTTGTGTCACCTAGTTAACTAGTGAAGCCAAAATGTGTTCACTAGTTAACTAGTGAACATTTCCGTCTCCCACTAGTTAACTGGTGGGCTCATTTTGACCCTGACTAGTTAACTAGTGAGACACAAATACCTTCAACTAGCTGACTGGTATGCATTTTGGCCTTTACTAGTTAACTAATGAGCCATTTTTGTGTCAACTAGTTAACTAGTGAAGGTCAAAATGTGTTCACTAGTTAACTAGCGTGTACAGTTTGACCCTCACTAGTTAACTAGTTGACCTGTTGACAAGATATCAGAATTAATGCTCAAGCGGCTGGCCAAATTGGGCAAAGTTAACAAGTGGGATTTTTACATTCAGTAGTCAGCTAGTACGAGTTTTTGTACCTTACTAGTTGACTAGTAAAAACTAAATGTGTTTTAACTAGTTAACTAGTGGACATTGATCTGTCCACTAGTTAACTAGTGAACACACTGAGCAATACTAGTTAACTAGTAAGATATGAAACATTTTAACTAGTTAACTAGAGAGAATTTAGGCCTTACTAGTTAACTAGTTGACATTTAGGCTGTCACTATTTAACTAGTTGACACAAACATGGCTAACTAGTTAACTAGTGGACAGAAATGGCTTACATGTTCATGACAATTCTGGCTGATATCCTGATATCAGAATAAATGCTCATTTGGCTTGCCATACATGTCAGCAGCTCCTCTGACTGATCACTCAGTTGAAATTTGCGCCTCCTGGCGGTGGACTCAGAAATAAAGGCTACTGGAAATTCAATTCTGCATTACTAATTTCTCAGAAATACTGCGATGGTATTAAATCGCTAATCACTGAAGTGATGGCTGATAACACTATAGGGTTTTATGTGTCAAAGTGGGAGTTTCTAAAATTCAAATTTCGAGAATTCTCCATCCATTTTGGGAAATCATTTCACAAAAACAATAAACTAGCAGAACTTAATCTAATTAAATAAATTAATACGTATTGTAATAAGGCATCACCAAATGAAAGTGACAAACAAAAATTATGAACTCTACAAGGTAAGCTTGATGAAATGTATCTAAAAAAAAGCAGAGCCTACATAACATCCAGAGCTAAATGGATTGAAGATAGTGAAAAAAGCACAGCTTATTTTTGTCAATTAGAAAGAAGAAGGCAAGAAAGAAATTCAATTAAAACATTATTAATTCAAAATCAAATATGTACAGATCCAACTTTAATTACAAAAGAATTGACCTCTTTCTACAGCAAATTATACTCAGCTGCCTTCTCTGAGACAGAGTCAAACTTTTTCTTTGATCACATTAAGAACTTTATCCCAAGTATAGATGAGGATTTTGCAGAGTTATGCGATGCTGATATTACTATGCTTGAACTAGACAACGCAGTAAAAAACTTAGCCTTAAATAAATCCCCCGGTTGTGATGGCCTAACATCTAATTTCTATCGACACTTTTGGGATCTGTTAAAAAATCCATTTATTCTTATGTTAAATGAAGCAACTAATACTTTATATTTTCCTCCCACTATGAAACAAGGCTTAATTACTTTGATACCAAAACCCGGTAAACTCTAAAATTATAGATAATCTTAGGTGTGTTCTTGCTGTTTCGTTCTAATTCCATATTGTTGTTTTGTTTACCTGTTTTGTAGCTACAGTTTCGCCGACGGCTGCCGGCTTCTTCAGGCTGACGCTGATGGTGGCGCATCCCTTCCTTCTCCGTTTATCTGCGGGCAGCAGAGGACGTTGTCGCCCTCTACTGCCCGCTGTCCCCTCTCCGACGATGCAGTCCCATGCGTGGTCCAGCGTGTAAACTCCGTCGTCCCTATTCATGGTCCCACATCCACGTCTCCTTATCTCGATTGCTTCCTTGATCCATCTTTTGTATTTTTGTTGTTCAGTGGTTATGATCCGTGTGTTGTCCCAGTCCATTATATGGTTTTCTCTTAAGCAGTAATCTGTTACGGCTGACTTTTTTATTGTACTTTCTGCTTCTTCTTTTGCTGCTCTTGTGTGTTTATGATTTGCCTCTTTCTCGCACTCCTTTCTATCTTCTATTGTTCGTGTGTTGAGTTGGCGTCCGGTTTCTCCTATGTATGTTTTATTGCAGAGTTTGCATGGGATTTCGTAAATGACTCCACATTTTTGTCCAGCTGATATGTTGTCTTTTGGGTGTACTAGTCTGTTTCTAACTGTTGTGTATGGTTTTGTTGGTGTGTTTATGTTGTGTTTTTTCATTGTTGCTCTTATATTTTCCGTTATGCCTCTGATGTATGGTAGGGTTATCACTGGTCTTGGTTCTTGTCTTTCTGGGTTTCTGGTTCTTTTTTTTGGGTTGTTCTTTGCTTTCTGTTTTTGTTTGTCGTTTTCCTTTGTTTATTGCCCATGTCGGGTATCCTCAGGTCTTTAAAGCGTGTTGTATGTGTTTGTTTGTCCTCTTGTTCTCTGTCTTTTTCTTCTGTTACTATGTTTGCTCGGTGATATAATGTTCTGATTACTGACATTTTGTGTAGGGTGGGGTGTTCTGATGTCCATAATAGATATTGGTCTGTGTGTGTTGGTTTCCTGTATGTGTTTATGTTTAGGGTCCCGTCGGTCTGTCTGGTGATTTTCATATCCATAAAAGCTATGCTGCCTTCTGTTTCTAACTCATAAGTGAATTTTATGTTGCCCGTGTCTTGCAGCCGTCGGCGAAACGTAGCGTCAACAGGTAACAAAACCGTTTCTGTGTTTTAAAAAAGAATGACAATATGGAATTATAGATAACCTTAGACCCATAACATTACTGAATACTGATTATAAAATTGTAACCTTAGCCTATGCCAATAGATTAAAAAGCAAATTAAACTCAATTATAAGTGACTCCCAAACTGGCTTTATGAAAGTTAGATCTATTCACAATAACATTCATTTGGTGATGGATCTCCTAGACTATAGTCACTTAATCGATGATGACGGTTTTATTTTATTTCTTGACTTTTATAAAGCCTTTGATTCTATTGAACACCCCTTTATCTTTCAATGTTTAAAGCAGTTGGGCTTTAGAAACAAATTCTGTGCTACCACTGAATCTCTGTATGATAATGCAAATAGCTTTATTTCATTACCAAATGGAACGTCACCACGATTTGATATTAAAAGAGGGGTTAAACAAGGGTGTCCTATCTCTCCCTTTCTCTTTATAATTGCTACAGAAATGCTTTCTATCTTTATTAAAAATTCAGATATTGCTCCCTTGAATGCTATGGGATTACCTGTAATCATTAGCCAACTTGCAGATGACACAACTATTTTTATGAAACATCTTACAGAGACTCCTAAGATAATAGAAGTTCTTAAGGTGTTGTCCCAGGCCTCCGGACTTTGTCTTAATTTAAAAAAATGCGAGTTAATGCCAATTCATCAAAGTGATTTAACAGAAGCATATAACATTCCTATTAGGTCAACGGTAAAATACTTAGGAATGCATATATCCAAAGACCTAACTGACAGGGAAAACTTGACTTTATGGAAAACAATAGCAGAGTGTCAAACTAAACTAAACTCCTGGTTGCTGAGAGACATCAGTTTACTTGGGTGTGTCTTTCTCACTAAAATGGAGAGCATATCTAGATGTATCTACCCTGTATATTCACTGACCATTCCTAACAGAGCCATTAAAAAGATCAACCAAATCAACTTTGATTACATATGGAGAGAAAAAAGCACTGTATTAAGAGAGCAGAAATGGCCAAAGAATATAAAGATGGTGGACTACAAGCTATTGACTTTGAGCTCATGGATGGAACACTGAAAATTAACTGGTTAAAATCCTTCTTTAACAATAAAAGCTTCTGGTATCATATCCCCAGGGAAATCTTCAAAAGGTTGGGAGGCATTGACCTTTTGTTAAAATGTGATTTCAATATTAAAAAACTTCCGATCAAATTATCCCGGTTCCATCAACAAGTCCTTTTATATTGGAAACTTTTATACAATCATAATTTCACTCCACACAACACGCCGATTTGGAACAATAGCTATATTACAATTAAAAATAAGTCATTATATAAGAAGGACTGGATGGACAAAGGCATTTGGTCCCTAATTCATTTAACTGATAAAGATGGGCGTGTGATGACCCATGAAAATTTCTGTCATAAATATAATATCACAATTGATCATAATTCATTCGCTTCCATAATAAGAGCCATCCCTATTCCTACATTAAATCTAATTCAAGAAATTGTTTCGAACTCTCATTTAGTCTCCCCTACTCTTCCTCATCTAGTAGCTGGGAACTTCGACTTCAAGAGTGTTAAAACTCCTAATAAAACAATTAGAAAAATGCTTGATGATATTTCACACCCTTCACTGCCTTTCAGAAATTCCATTAAACAAATTTTCTCCATAGATATTATGTACTCATTACGTTCTAAATACCTCAAATTTCCTATAACTCCAAAAGCCAAAGAAATCCATTATAGAGTTTTAAATGACGTATACCCATCTGGGGAATTCTTACGACAGAGATGTGGTTTTGAAACAAATAAGTGTGTATTTTGTGATGATATAGAAACCTCTGTTCGTTTATTTTTTCAATGCATTTACTCTGAAGCTCTCTGGAATGATATCCATGACTGGCTATACACAAAGATACGTATTGAACCTTTTTCTGAGAACGATGTCATTTACGGTGCCATATTAGATAACACTGAATGGGACTTTCTGGTAAATAACATAATCATTGTAGCAAAATTTTACATTCACAAATGTAGATATGGAAATGTGAAGCCTAGATTCTATGCATTTCATAACGAGTGTCTCTTTCTCCAAAGCCCTTAAATTTATGAAAAGTAAACATGCAATGAAACTCCTTAATCTTTTTGAAAAGTATGATTTGAAAACAAAGCCCTAGCTCTTTGTCTCTTTTTTATTTATTTAATTTTTTTGTTTGTTTGTTTGTTTGTTTGTTTCCTTCACAAATATTCCTGCTTTCTAAGCAAAGTCTCTTTTGTTATTTTTTTTGCACCTGATCCCAGGTAATGTAAAACAAAAGAATTTATGCCATGTTGTTTGTAAATGAAAAAGTTCAATAAAAAAAAAAAAGCTCTCCCCATTTTCTCTGCCTGTTGAAAATCCACAGCCGGCGCGCAAAGCATGCTGGGATAGCCTTCTTCTGTAAGGATACAACAGACCCGTCCTCGAAATGTGGGTGGAGCGAAGTCGCGTTTGAGGACGTGAGAATGAGTATTCTTGGAATTTGAACAGTACTCGTCGCTGCGCTGTGACGTCACCGCACTCTTACAAGCATCCTTCCCGTGGATTCGGACACACCCGATGGTAGTGGTTCCTTGTTGTTGTTGCGCGCGTGCACGCTGACGCTGACTCCAGCGACGTAAATGAGCTACAGGAGTGTTTCCATATAAATGACCCACAGGTTCGAAATGAAATTATTATTTGCGGCTAACTTTTATTTTTTATTTTTTTGTCAAAGGCAAGAAGGACCAAAGCGTAATCGACCGAGCCCATTATTAATCAGGTCACACATAAGGCAACAAAACCCTTCTGATTCTGATTCTGATGACCACAGGTGAGGGTTGAGATGTAGATTGGCCGGTAATGCGAGAGCTTTGCGCTCATGGCTCAGTTCCCTCATCATCACGACAGACCGGTTCAGTGTCCGCATCACTGCAGACGCTGCCCCAATCCGCCTGTCGATCTCCCGCTTCCTTCTTCCCTCCCTCATGAAAAAGACCCCGACATATTTAAACACCTCCATTTTAGGCAACGTTTGAGCTTTTATTTTGAAATCTTTCTAAATGAAATGTTAAAAGACATTAATGACACTTTCGTTGATGTTTTGACCCAAAACAACAAATTCAGACATCAGATCATGTTTATTGGTACATTTATTCAAATTTGTTCACATCACTTTTACAACTTGTGGCCAAATAATCAGAGATGAAACAGATTATTACACATTTCATTGTCATTATAGGTTTTTTGCTGTGATGCAGCTGCTGCAGAAGATTAGCACTTTAGCGAGTTGTTAAAAGGCCGATAAAGAGCACGTAGACAATCAGGTGAAGGTAATCGTTGTCGTCGGTTTTAACCTGCCAGAGAACAAGTATAAATAACGTCTAGTAGGATTGTTTTTACAATTTTAAAATCTTCAGAAAGGATTGAAGTTTCTATAAGCTATTGTTCCTATGAATGTGTTTATTACCTTGATCAGGTACAAAGGTTCCTGTTGTTGTACCCTGTATTCAGCAGCCTGGAATACTTCATAAGTCGTCTTTGTCTTTTCCTTCACCTGTGTGTGAATGTTTTTATTATTATTATTATTATTATTATAATAAATAAGAAAGAAAATAAATTGAGAATAAAAAAAAGCAAAAAGCGTGAGAATGAGACTAATAAAAAGTTGATCCAATTCAGATTTGTTAGTCATTCTAAAAAAAACTGGGATCAAGGTCATTTTGACTGCAAAGAACTCAAAAAGTAAAACTTTGTGATAATCTTGTACTGTTTTACTTCACCAATCGCAAAGTTTCTTAGGATAATTCTTTTTTTCTCACTAAATTCACCCTTTTAAACTTTTTACAGGAACATGAAACCACTGAGAGAGAACTGACGTCAAATAAAACAAAAGCGCATGATTGAAGGTGTCCAGAATCTCACCTCATCGCAAATGTGCCGAGTTTCCTTGTTGGCAGGAAATGTCTCTGAAAACGGTTCAAAGTGGAACATCCTCATTATTTCTGCTGCTTTTCTCAGAGACAGAGCCTTGCTTCTGCTGTTGGTCTCAAATGTTTAACATCAGTTGGTTTCTGGTCATATTTGTGGATGATGGGTGGAGCTTTAGGTCATGTTATTCTGCATTAATACAACTAATGCCTTCAAGAACGAATTGATAAGACAGACATGGGAGGAAGTGTACCAGCAAACTGATGTTGACAGGGCTTATGAGACCTTTGTAAGAATATTTATTTCATTGTATGATAAGAATTGTCCCTTAACAAAATGTAGCAGCTCAAACAAAAGGGATAATCAACCGTGGATGACGAAGGGGATAAAGTGTGCCTGCAAAAAGAAAAATAATTTGTACAGGTTGCTTATAAATAAAAAAACTACAGAAGCTGAACATAAATATAAAATATATAAGAATAAGCTTACCAATATAATAAGAAAATGTAAAAAGGAGTATTATTATAAAAGTTTGAATAATGCTAAACGTGATATTAGAGAAGTGTGGAAAATATTAAATAATGTAGTTCGACCAAATTTAGGTCATGATAAATTTCCGAAATATTTTGTTGAAAACAGTATTGTAAAACATGATTATGGTGATGTGGCTGATAGCTTTAATAAATTCTTTGTAAATATAGGGCCGTCATTGGCAGAAAACATATCTAGCTCTTCAACATCACATACACCATTCTTAAAACAAATCAAACCTAATCCTCATTCCATGTTTCTTTCAGCTGTAGAGGAACAAGAAATAATACAAATTGTAAAAACATGTAAATGTAAAACATCAACTGACAATCATGGCATTGACATGATGACGGTAAAAAGGTGATAGAAGGAATTTCAAAACCACTTGCATATATTTGCAATTTGTCTTTTCAATCAGGTGTATTCCCAAAATTAATGAAAGTTGCAAAAGTTACACCAATATATAAAACTGGGGATAAGCATCAATTTACGAACTATAGGCCAATTTCATTGCTTCCACAATTTTCCAAGATTCTTGAAAAATTGTTTAATAATCGACTCGAAAGATTTTTGGATAAATACAAGATAATTTCAGACTGTCAGTATGGATTTAGACCGAATAGTTCAACATCACTAGCTCTGGTGCATTCTGTGGAAGAAATTGCAACGTCAATTGATCAGAAGAAATATGTTGTAGGGATATTTATTGATTTAAAAAAGGCTTTTGATACAGTTAATCATAAAATGTTACTTGAAAAGGTAGAGCGGTATGGGATTAGGGATGTAGTGTTGAGCTGGTTGACAAGCTATCTACAACAGAGGAGACAGTTTGTGAAATTTGGAGAATGTTCATCTACATGGTTGGACATTGTTTGTGGAGTACCACAGGGGTCTGTGTTGGGTCCAAAATTATTTTTATTATATATTAATGATTTGAGTAATGTAACAAATACACTGACATTTGTTTTGTTTGCCGATGATACGACTATTTTCTGTGCAGGAGATAATATTAGCGAGTTAGAAAGGATGGTCCAAATTGAAATGTGCGTCATTAAAGAGTGGTTTATTGAAAATAAGCTTACATTAAATATAGCAAAAACAAAATGTATGTTGTTTGGTATGGCTAATGAAACTGAGGTTAAGCTGCAAATAGATGGATGTGAAATTGAGCAAGTAACAGAACATAAGTTCCTTGGAATAGTAATTGATAATAAATTAAGTTGGAAACCACAAATTAAACATGTATATAATAAGGTTGCGAGAAGCATCTACATTATGAATAAAGCTCGGCAGTACTTGGATTATAAATCACTCCATGTCCTTTATTATTCATTGATTTATCCCTATCTTATTTACTGTGTAGAGGTATGGGGTAACACTTATAAAACATCTATTGTACCCTTGTCTATCATACAGAAAAGAGCCCTGAGAGTCGTTCACAATGTTAGATTTAGAGAACACACTAATCCGTTATTTATATATTCTAAAATACTAAAATTTAAAGATTTAATTCAGCTATATACAGCGACATTCATGTTTAAAGTGCATAGGAAATTATTACCAAACAAATTATTAATGCTATTTATAAAACCAGATAACCTATATAATTTCAGATACAAACTTAACTTTAGGCATACATATTTTAGAACAACAATTAAGTCATTTTGTATTTCTGTTACGGGTGTAAGAGTTTGGAATAAGCTAAGTGAGGATCTAAAGCAAAGTCCCTCATTGCATAAGTTTAAAGAAAAGTATAAAAAATTATACTAATCAATTACATGGAGGAGGAGGAAAAGTTGTAAGGGTGTTGCATTTGATTGTAATTGTCTATTGTTGGTGAACTGGGAGCTGTGAACATGGCGGGGGGGGGGGGGGGGGGTTTGAAACATGAGAAAATGTAAATTTTGTTTGTGTGATTGAGGATAAAACATGTTATAGGAAAATGGCAATGACACTCAGTGTAGGGAAAATATATATATATTTTTGTTTTATCTTTCTTGAAATTTGATTTGGGGGGGATTATATAAGCTACCAGAGCTTCGTTCCCTTCCCATTGAACATGTTCTACATATATGTGTGTGTGTGTATATATATATATAGATATATATGTGTGTGTGTGTGTGTGTGTGTGTGTGTGTGTGTGTGTGTGTGTGTGTGTGTGTGTGTGTGTGTGTGTGTGTGTGTATGCATATACATATGTGTGGGTTTCTTTTTGGATACTTTTTGAATGCTTTGGGTTGTCTATTGATTTGCATGCATGTTCAATAAAGAAAGAAAGAGTAAAGGAATTTTTTTCAGATTTTGTCTGATATAATGGAACATCAAATCTAGGGACCGACCAAAATCAGGAAAACCTGATTTTAGTCCATAAATCCTTAAAATCCAGTCAGCATACCCATTTATTAACAACTTACTTCTACTGGCTCATTTTGTGGACGAACTGAGGATGTCTCCACATGCTGCCCTCTGACATTTGAAAAAGCTTGGACCACCTGCTTTTATTGATGGAACCATAATTTCTGCACTCCGGCAGTCTGATCTCCGACACTTAACAGGTCATTAATGCAGGAAAACCATCTGATGTGTCTGAATTAACAATATTATATAAAAACAAGTGAGCCAACATTGCTCCATCATGATGTTTTTGTCCAGGATTCCAACCAGTAAGATGTCATCAGTTAAGTATTTCCACCAGAACAACTTGCTGCCTAACCTGGAGTCTCTCTGGAACTTTAAAAGGGAATTTGATGAGAAAGAACAAAGTTCAAGCAGCACCAAGCAGGAATTTTACTTCTCTGAGAGACGATGCAGCAGCCATCAGGATGTCTGCGGAAGATGGAGCATCTCGAGAACTGTTGGGCAGGAAACTCGTCTTTGTCAGCAGGAAAAGTTTGAGGTGGTTTTTATTCCTCCTAATTTCTACATTTCTTTTACTTTAACCCTCCCACTGTCCTAATGGGTGTGACCCTGCGAGGAAAGTTGACCACTGAGCAGTGTTGATGGTTTATCCCTTGGGTCCACCTGGCAGGGGTGAGGAGTCAGCTCCACCTCACCCCTGCCAGGTGGACCACAAGGGATAAACCATCAACACTTCTCAGTGGTCAACTTTCCTCGTGGGGTCACCCATAAAGACAGTGGGAAGGTTAAATTAACTGTAACACACACACACACACACACACACACACACACACACACACACACACACACACACACACACACACACACACACACACACACACACACACACACACACACACACACACAAAATAAATTAAATTGGTACCTTGAATAATTTTGGAATGCAATTTTAAAGTTCACGATTTTACTCATTCGTTTGTCTAAATTATTTATTTATTTATTGAAAAAATATTATTTAACATTACAAAACATTTCAAGTAATTGTTTTAAGATTATTTTTCCGAACAATGTAAAACTAAATTTCTCAAAATTATTAAAGCTGGTGGTATTTTTAACGAGCTAAATGTGATGAAAACACAATATTCTTAATAGTTTGAACTGAAGTGAAAACATGTAAAAATGGAAATAAAGTTTCTTCCTGCTGATTAATTGAATTATTTTATGGGTTTATTATATTTTATTTGTTTTGGTTTTTTTTTTTTTTTTGCTTGTGAAAGTTAAGTTTTGCTTCACTGTTGCATAACTGTTTGTAAATTATGCTTTGTTGCATTTTTTGCTGATAATGTTAAGGTTGTCGGTTTAACTGTAGGTGTAGTTTTATTTGTTTTCCCCGCGGGTCTGACGGCTGTGCGCAACACACACACACACGCACACACACACACACACACACACACACACACACACACTATTATGGAAGGGAAACCACTAGCAGGATGAACATAGGCACAGACCTACAACTTTGGGATCGTTTTTTTTCCCCACTTCCTCAGCGCCAGAAGGCTGCATGCAGGCAAATGGTCGGAGTAGGTCATGCTGTTTCTTATTGCAGACATTACACAATGTTTCTATTAATGAATAAAAAATTGCAATAGATTGCTTGTGTTTCATCCCTGCTTTACGCACAGAACGAATTAATCTTTGTCTGCACATGTAGTCTTGTTGGGCAGAAAACCGAAGTGTTTGCTTTTGTTCTTCATAAACATGAAAATATTTTGTAAAAGCATTCACGCACACACACACACGCACACACAACATACATGCACACAAGCACGCTCATACACACAAGCACACACACACACGCTTGCACGCACATTCATAAGGCTGGGGGTTATCTCTGTGAGACAACGTCATCTGTAGATGACAGGTCTCTGATTTGTACTGGAAGTCTGTGTACAGGGTGAAAAGGAATGGTGAGAGTGTCACCAAGCAGGTTCCCTGATTCCAGCATTTGTGAGAATTCCACTGCTAAAGGAAGACTAAAACCAAAGTATGATCCAAAAGTTTTATTCTAAAACAGTCTGTAAAAAAAAATGTAAAAAGAACTGTCTTTGCTGTTCAGAAAAAAACAGATGCTCCCGCCAACTGGAGCTCTGGTGTGTTCTCTTTACTCTCCTGCAAAGGCCTCCCTGATGTCCTCCAGTCGCTGGTGCTTATAGAAATCTCCAAGCTAGGGCCCAGCCCCCCCTCGTCTGGGCTCCTGTCACGAACTGCGTCTGCTCCAACTCGTCATCAGTCGGGGTGGGCCGCTGCCCCGCTCCTCTTCCCTCCCTGGCTCCGGTTCTGCCGCTGCGAGGAAAACACAAGACAGCACCTTAGGGGGGCGTTCACTTCCCTCCCAAAATCCACAGGCACGCAGGAAATAACCACAATATTTCACGTTCCTTCACTTAGCTGTTTGGCGGGCGTTGAATGATTCTGATGTCACGGCTGGATCCTCCCGCGGCGTCCTCTGATCTCTCCCAGGAGATAGAAAGCGTCGGTACCGTTACCTTGCATCAAGAAGGTCCCGGGTTCGCCTCCTGGCTTGGGATACTCCTGTGAGGAGTTTCGAAGACTTTTCCTAAGACTTTTTTAAAGCTTCATTAAAACAAGGAGGCTGAAACGATCTATTCTAAATGGCTAAAATGAAATAGGTGCAGTTACAGCAAACAGCCGCCGGAGGGCAGCATTTTCCCACTTTCTCTTTATTCCTTACTGCTGTTTGTGGCCGCCAGAGGGCGCAAATTTCCCATTCTTTTAAGGAAAAAAACAGTGTTTGGAAGAAATTAGTGTTTCTACTAAGTCTTTTATCTTTACCAATACAGGTTCATCCCCTTCAAATCCTCCTCCTTGTCCTTCATAATATTATAATTCCCAAAATGTTTATTAAAAACATTAAGATTTTTCAAAGCTTCATTAGCTGAAATGTTCTGTTCTAAATGGCTTAAATGGAACATTTGTAGCCTGGCTTCGCAGTGGTGCAGTGGTTAGAGCTGATGCCTTGCGTCAAGAAGGTCCCGGGTTCGCTTACCAATTTGGGATCTTTCTGCATGGAGTTTGCATTATCTAAGACGTTCGGTAGATCCCTTTGGCTGATTAGTTAGAAAGTAGGAAATCTAAGAAACAGTTTTTCTGGAAGACGGAGAAAACATGCAGCATGCAGGAAGTTTAGAAAGGGCAGGAAATTATTCAAATAAAATCAAGAAAAAAAGAAAAAAGTAGGCAGATTTATCCCCAATACACATTTTTACCTGCGAAAAGCAATAATATATAAGCATTTAATATTTATACATGTGATAGAATCAGATCACCCCAGAAGTCAGTCCCACATCCAGGGCCGTATCAAGGCATTTGGGGACCAAGGCAAATATGGTCTTGGATCCCCCACCACCTCACTCTTTGCTCAGTTAATACAAGATGGCAGCGTGCTGAGTACAGATTGTTGTTGCTTTTATTTAATAAACAATCATTCAAAAGAACTGTTTTTAACAGCAGTCCTAGCTCAGACACCACACCACTTTCCACATATATGTCATGAGCTCACTGAGCGTCAGATTACCAGATTCATACTGAAGTTGTTTTGGTGAAAGAAACTTGAAGTAATGCAAAAGTAGTGTAATGCCTTACATTTTAAAATCAGTGATCTTGTAATGTAATGAATTACTTTAAAATGAGGGTAACAAGTAATAAATAATGCATTACAGTTTTGAAGTAACTTGCCCAACACTGATTTTAAGTGTATAGAGCTGGTTGGTTAGTTGGTTGGTTGGTTGGTTGGTTGGTTGGTTGGATGGATGGATTCCTTAGAGCTAGCCGATCGATTAGATGTCTCACACGTATGGGTGTGTAATTCCATTTAGCCAGAAGATGATTGACCTTTCTCAACCAATCAGGGGGCTAGGTGGGAGCGGGGCACTTTCCCACCTTCTGACGGTCAATCAAATTGAACTTGTTTCTAGTTTTAAGTACAGATAGTTCAAAAAGATCAAAAACAGGAGTCTATTATTGGCTCAATGTTCAGCTTTTTAATATCCATTCCTGAGACTTGGTTAAAGTGATATGTAGTTCCTTGTGTTGCCATGGTAACAGATAACGCATTTAAAATTGAATACAAGATTCCTGAGACCAAACTGGTCGATTTGATGTGTCATATATATGGGTGCCGGATCCTGATTGGACAGAAAATGGTTGAACACTCTCAACCAATCAGAGAGCAGCACTGCCTTTTCACCCAGCTATTTTTAGGCCTGCAGCTGTACTCCTGTTAATGAGAAGCCTTTAAATCTGTCCTTCAGATGTGAAATTGGACCTGTCAAACTTCTCATCACCATTCGAAAAGTACTGCACCGAATTGAAAAATTCAAAAAGCATGAGCGGCAGAAGGCTTTGTTGGTCATCTGTGTGGATTTTTATGTGCCTACCGTGAATTGTCTTGAAGCTATGACGAGAAACTTTTAGCTGCCTGAAGCCGATCAGAGGAGAAAATCTCTGTTCCTTTAACATGGGTTTCAATGAGGCAGAATCTGGGTCTCTCCTCCATCTGAGGCTTGTAGCGAAAGAACGGTAACACTTACAGAAAAAATGAAACCCATTCTGAAAAGCTGACAAAAATTCCTAATTTTTGAGTTATAATTTGTTTTGGTAGTCCAAACGGTCTGGGGGTAGTAAAGAGTTGTTCACAGAAGATGTGAAGTTCAAAAGTTAGAGTGCGGAACTTTCAGTTTAGAGTGGGGAGAGACATTTTTTTAATTTGAATTTTCTCAAACAAATGAACCGTACGACCACAGTGTTTGGAGTACAGTCATGAATTATAGCTCAAAACGAAGGTATATTCGTTAGATGTAAGCCAGCATGTGTCTCATTTCAATCTGACCTACGGTTCTCTCGGGACAACGCCAGAAATGGAGCAAGGGAGGGTCACTGCTCCTATCTTTCCCCATTATAACTTTTGTGAATTTTTCTGAAAATTTCAAGTCGTACCTCAACTTCTACCTGCGATTTTACAAAAACCGTAAAAGATATTCAAAAATGCCTCTTTAATATGTTAAACAGGAAAGTCTTGTGAGTTTGTTAAACTTTGAATGAAGTCTCTAAGTTAAAAGGAACCCAGTAGAGTTTTAGGTCAAAAAAGTGATAGGAATTTGCTGAAAATTGACCAATCCCATTCATTTCAATGGGAAAATTTTCGCAGAAAAAGCTTAATAACTCGAAAAATTTTAAAGATATCAATGCCAAAAGTAATAGCCGGAAAGAGCTTAACGAGCTGAACGTTTTGATATAAAATTGTTGAAATAGCTCAAAATTTGAAGGAGAAGAAGAGGTTCAAAAAGTGTACGGAAGCAGAATAAGAAGAAAAGAGGAAAACAATAGTTTGAATGCTTAACAGCATTCAAACAATGAAATATTGCTGTGGATCCATTTTCAACGTCGCTACTAGCTTGTTAGCCTGTTTGCCGCCGTCACGGTAGCTAGGCAACTTGACCTGGGGGCGGAAATAAAAACGAGGCTAGTACTGTCCGAATTCAGAGCCGCCGACTTCCGGTTTTAGCGGTCTAGCAAGGACCAGGCCTTGCTAGACCGGCGAGGACCCGTACTCACAAGCATCCTACCTCTGGATTCGGACACAGCCTTAGACCCACTCCCATGTATTTTAAACCTGATTTTTATGGTTATATGTTACAAAGTCACCAATATTTTTCTAAAACTGGGCATCATTTCATTCATTTTCAACAACATTTTGATGGATATTTCCAGAAATTAATGGTAAAAACTACATTGTCTCTTTAAATGAACCTGACGGACGTCTCTTTTGTGATGATCTTAAACATTATACACTAAATAGATGGAAAGCAGGTTTAAAATGTCCCACTTTTAAAGCGTTTTCATTATAAATACAAAAACAATGACCGCGAGTAACTCATCTTGTTTTGTAAATACGAATGTGGTGAAAGTTTGTAAAACATAAGCAGCAAATGCTGTGGTTGTTCCCTCAAAGCTCCTCCCACCAGGTAGTAGAACCACATTCCAGCCCGTTTCCTGCATCTTCGTGTAGAGACTTCCTGCTGCTACACACCTCAGCATAGAATTGTTTATTTCTGTTAAAGGCAGCTGAAATCTTCAGAATGGTCGACAGGCTTGGAGGATACTCGGATATTAAACCAGCCACTGATGAGACTCAGAACATCTGTGATGCGGTGAGTGCCAGGTTCACTTTATTCTTTAAATCTTGCACATAAAAACGTCCTGTTCTGCATTTTAGGTGAAGAGCAACGTAGAGGAGAACACAAATAAGACGTATTTAGAGTTCAAAGCAGTGGAATACAGGGTTCAGATTGTGGCAGGTGTTAACTACCTCATCAAGGTAAAGACGACTGATTTTATATGACGTCATAGTCACATGAAGCACGCACAGATCATGTGGTTATCTGACTCTTACAAACGCTTAATATTAAAGGTGCAGTAACTCTCTCCTCCCCCTGCAGGTTCATGTGGGAGGAAGTGATTTCCTTCATATGTACGTCTTCCAAGGGCCTCTGCTGGAGGGTAAAGCTGACACCAAGCTGAAGAGAGTAGAACGTCACAAAAACGAAGATCCTCTTGAACCCATCAGACCTTATAGCTAATGTAAATTCAGTGGGCTTGTTCAGAAATAAGTCACACAGGTTCACCAACGACATCTCATTTTTCTGACTATGATTGTATATTCTTTCAGCAATAAATAAAGAGTACTGGAAGTTTTAAATGATGAAGTATTTTTTGTAAGTTTCGTAACTTTTCAAATGTTTTTTTAACCTTTATTTTTCACATTGACCTTCATAAAATCCACACCTCAACTTTAAAGGTACAGTAAGTAAGAATTGTTCAGTGAAATAATCACAAATCGGTCTTCACGCTCTTAGGTGTGTTCTTGATGTGTCTTGTTTCTAATTCCATGCTATCGTTCTTTTTTAAAACACAGAAACGGTTTCGTTACCTGTTTTTTCGCTACATTTCGCCTGCGGCTGGAGACTTCCTCAGGCTGACGCTGAAATGGAAATATTTAAAAATATGAAAAAGTTGCATAGCATTTCCATTTACCAACTTTATATTATCTTATATATATTTACATTACAGTGACATGTATTTATCTACTCATCAACTTACTGCGTATTACCCACCTTTGCTCATCATCTAGAATCTTCTGGTGCTGATCCGTAGCTGGCAACAATTATTAAGAGCAGAGTTGTTTGATTTGATACATGGACTGCAGTCCCCAAATTGGATCACAAGATGTCAATCAATCAAATTTATTCATGAAGTGCTTTTAATACAAGTGCAGCTCAAAGCGCTTTACAATATTAAAAACAACCAGACAGCAGTCGGTTTCGCACCCCTCCCACACAGATTCACATAGATCCCCTTTGTATCTCCCTCCTCCCACCCTCAATCCCGTCCCAAGCACACACACACACACACACACACACACACACACACACACACACACACACACACACACACACACACACACACACACACACACACACAAGAGAAAGGGCTGCTGCTGAGCGCAGGTGTAATAGGTACAAAGAAGACGGGAACGCCATCAAAGGAGCCATCTGCACCGGGAGTAGCAGGATCTGCAGCAGCAGCCCGGGCAAGAGGAGGCACGGGAAGCACCAGGCAGCCACAGCCCACCGCTGCCCCCTGGGCAGCCAGCCCCCACAGAGGAAACACCAGTTCACTAATGAGATTAAGACAAGTTAAGGATCAAATTAAACAGAAACAGCTGATAAATAAAAATCTAAATAAAACTGTGATAAAAGATAACCAAGTAGAAACATTTAATTAAATATACACAAATATTGTACAACAGATTATTAATACTGGTTAAAACTAATGATTATTACAAGTTAAAATTAATATATAAGAAATTATGTGCCATTTAAGTAAAAGAGTAAGTAATAAAACACTGATAAAATGTATAAAAATGGTAAAACTGGCTAAAATAGATCAAAATAAACTAAAAACTATACTAAAATGGTGAGTCTTGAGCCTGGCCTTAAAAACAAGAACACTCTCTACGGCCCTGAGGTCCTCTGGCAGACTGTTCCAGAGGTGAGGGCCATAAAACTGGAAGGATGCCTCGCCTTGGGAGTGTGTCCTGACTTTTGGAATGACGAGGAAATGGTTGCCAGAGGAGCGCAGGGACCGTGAAGGCTCATATCTATGAAGCAGTTCTGAGAGATAAGAAGGCCCAAGACCATTAAGACATTTAAAAACCATTAAAATAACCTTAAAAATCGATCCTGAAACATACAGGAAGCCAATGCAGCTTGTTTAAGGCAGGTGTAATGTGCTCCTGCCTCCTGGTCTTCGTCACGACACGAGCTGCTGAATTTTGTAGAAGTTGTAAACCTGAGGCATGTCATCCTTACTTCATGCACCTTTAAATGTGGATTTATCAAAACAACTGATGTTTTATGGCATAAATATTATCGCTGATCCTAGACGTGAAGGTGTTTGTTGTTTGAGGGGTTCAACAGATTTCAAAGGATGTGGGATTTGTTTTTATTATTTCTAAACAAAGTCCCATCTGAACTCTTTATGTGTTTAAGTCACATGTCATTAAAAAAAAAGACTAAATCTGATGAAAAATAGATGAAGTGACTGAAACAAACTAGCTTGTCAATCCATCGTCGTTGTAGTCACCATGTTTTAAAAATTGGGGGTAAAAATGCAGAAAATCCAGTGTTGTCATGTTGGCGCCAAAAAGGTCAAGAGGTCATCTACAGAATGTATTGAGTTAAAGCTGAGTTCTTAGGTTGAAAGTGTTTTCTGGCTAGAGTTCGTGTGCTGTTCCAACATCAGCTCCAAAGGAATTTCCTGTTTTGGTCTCTGCTTGCTTCCAGTAGAATTGCTCAAAGCTTATCTGACTTGCTAAATACTTGATGTGATTCCAAAAGTGTTGCTGGGTCCCAGACAGAAGTCTCCACCCACAGTTTCCACAGAAGAGATGTGAGCTATAAAAAGGGGAACCACTCTTTTGTCGGGGTCTTTCAGCTGTCCTGACATGTGAGAAGATAAATAAAAGACCACGCTGTTCTTGACTGAAAAACTCTCTCCGACTCTTTTCTTTAAGAATAACAGAAAAAGCCCACATTTTGGCACACCAGATGGGTGAACAGCGAGGATTTCCCGTGGCGTCCCTTGGCTCCTGTCCAGTGGCTGAGGTCCGTACTAAGGGCCCAGGTGAGCATGTTTTTGTTCATTTTTGTGGCCTCTGTCACTGGGCAGGGGTGTTCTCCTGTTCTGATAATACTATAAATATTAGTTGGAGAGAGGATTCATGTCGGACAGTGGTAAAATATTCACACCGTGTGAAGTCAGCTGTGTCATTTTGATGACGGACAAATTTTAAGTGTCAAATTGAAAGGTGGGACAGCAGATTGGAATAGAATCTGAAAAGCTGACAAGGTTTTGAGAAATCCAGTCTCCTGACTCGGTAAGAGCAGAGACGGGGATCCTGAAGAAAAAGCGCTGAAGTTGTGAGAAATGAGCTTTGCCTGTAATTCGGTCTTTCCCCTGGGGTTTGGTAAATTTAATAAGAGTTTGTGGCAAAGGAAAAAGAGAAAAAGAGGCCTGTATAAGAAGTTGAAGTCTTTGCTGAGTTCGGTTCGTCCTCGAGGAGTAACAAATTTAAGAGTGTTTGCAAAGCAGTAGTGAGGCCTGTGAGAAGACGTCTTGAGTTTGCAGCGAGAGGCTGCGTATGGCTCTCAGTTTTGAGCACTTGGAGAGTGCAAAAAAGCAGAGCCGAGGTCTGGGAGCTCCGTGGGTGGGTGATCAGCGCTGGAGGATGTGTTTTAGGAGATAAGGGCGGTGTTTTTGTGTACGTGCATGTTGACGTGTTTTGCTTATCAGTTCCAGCCGCATACGTGCTGTGCAAATTCTTATCAGGCAGCCCAGCTGCTGATTACATGCTCCAAAAAACATGTTGATCTGTCCAGCTTATGTAAGTCTCAACTACTTTTGACCATATTAGGAGGTGGAAGTAGCGCCCCATCATTTCTCGGAATCGGGGAGGTGGGGGTTTGAATAGTGAGAACCACAATGTGAGGGCCTGATGCGGTACCAGGAAAATAAATAAGATAAATAAGAGCTCTAAAAGTTGCAACTCGCATATGTAAAGTTCACTGCAGTGCTAAAAATTTAATGTTTGAATAAATAAAAGGGTTTAAAGTAACATATATATATGTAGTGGCCTGGAGAGTAAAAGGGAGCAGATATACATTTATTGAAGGTCAGGCAGCTGCTAAACAGTAAGATCGAAACAGATCTGTAGAAAATAAATATGTGGACTGTTTCTCAGAGCGCTCTCAAAAACTGCAATTTGACTTGCTCTAATGGTTGAATAGGACTTGCTTAGAAGCAGGCATTAAGTTCGGAAAATTACCAGCCGTTAAAGGAAGTCCTGTCAATTTGGTGTAAAGTAGGAAAAGTAAGTGCCAATTTGGGTCAGTTAAATTTAAACTAGGAGAAACATAATAATAATAGTCCAACTGGAACAAAGAGATTAAGAAAAGATAAGGTAAAACAGACGTTTATGTATATAAAGACAATAAATAAGTGACAGACTGACTTATTTATTATTTTTTTTAAGACTGTGACAAACAGAAAAAAAAAAGTGTTCTCTGTGCCTCTGTGAGTGAGTGTTTCTTGCATGAGAGGTGGATGCTGCTTCTGGCTGGATGCTCTGTTGAGTGGCGCAGTTTCTTTTTTGGGGGGGGCTGCTGGAGAGAGCAGGGCGTAGTCCAGCTTTGCCCGACTGAAAAACAATAGAAAAAGAACTTGTGGTTAGTACGATGACAAGGAAATCGTTTAAAATATAAAAGTTGCATGGTCGTGTTTATACAAAGGAAGTATTTTATCAGCTTTTGGGCCGTGTTGTAACTGAGTCTCTCTCTCTCTTCCTCTTTTTTCTACTGCCGGCATACACACACACATGGTTGAAACAAGGCTTGCTTGCTTTCTGTAACATGCAGTTTTAAGCAATTTGTGACTTTAGAAAAGATATTTTTGGTGTTTTGGGCATACCTTCTTAGTCCAGACTTAGTTCTTAGTCCATGGTTGGCCTCCGTGAGACCTGTTCTCCTGAACGGCCAGGGAAGAATGATACTGAAAGTTCTGTCTGAGGGCCTGACTCCACCCACATTTACACACAAGAATCCCATAGTCTATAAATAGCACAGGGTGCTGCATTCTGCAGCTCTCATACCTCTTAGAATCATATGATCCAATCTTAAAATTAACAATCAGTCAGGAAATAAAGTATTTGCTCTAGAACGTTCAGTTACACCCATTTATAAATATTTAGTATGGGTTTTGTAAAACTATTGCTGTAAATCTTGCTGTAAAACAAAACCCAATAATTGTCTTGCCTCAACTTTAAGAACCATTAACATTAGTGGCTGGATTTTGAGACGCTGAATGATGAAAAACAGATAAACTAATTGTATTATTTCTACCTGGCTAAAACTTGTGCCAGGCTGTTTTGAGTTAAAAACTGGTATTTATTCTCCCAAAAATAAGATGGATAAAAAATAAAAATGAAAAGAGGGATCTTGCATTTTGGGTTAGATTGCACCTAATGATTAAAACCTGTGTAGAACTGATTTGATGATTAAGGAACAATTGTGCCCAGAAAGTAGTCTAGATTTACCTTTGAGTCAGTAAAGTCGACTATTTATTAGAAGCCATCGTTGATTTGTAAACCAGAAAGTTCTGTCATTTCAACCCAATCAACATATTTAAGGAAGATGTTCTGTGAACTGTGGTGGCATGAACTTTACTGGGTTGGCCTGTCAAAAAGACGGAAACCGGCTGCAAATGAAAGTTTCCTGGATCTGACTCTACACAAATGGAGCAGGAAGTCCCCACCACAAGCTGTGTGTCTGCGTCGAGATGGGGGAGGTGCCGTAAAATGGACACTATGAGACAGACGCTTGTTTGCCCTGCTGCAGATGGAACAAAGACAAAGGGGAGGAGTATATGTGTTAACATGTGAACTTTAATCAATGACGGTGGTCATCCTGGACTTACAAAGAGAGGCTCAAAAGAGACTGTCTCCTATGGTTACACCCAGTGAAGGAGTGCTTGCTGCAGTTAGGTAATGGAAAAAGCTTTTTGGCAACAATCAGTTGACTTGGTGAAAGGTCAGAATTGGGAAAAATTTACTAAACTACTGCAGAACATAGTTAACTGAGGAAGTTATCCTTAAAAAAAAAAAAAAATAGGATTAGAAACCTGATCCTATATTTTTCTATCAGCTGTAAGTTCTAACGTAGAAAATAATGTTACAAAATATTGAATAATTGTACCTCTCATTCGATAATAATTATGTTCACATTTTCTCATCTTGTGAAATCTTTAACATAACATTTTTAATTGGCCTTTTGCGGGAATGGCGTTGCGAGAACATTTGGATTTGGCTACAGCCGAAAATTGGCTAAACTGAAATTTTGGTTTGACTTAAATTAGGTGTCACTGAAGGTAAACGAAGCTATATTCATGCTGCATGGGAATTGGAGTGTAGGAGCTAAAAGCAGCTGCTGTGTACGTGCGAACTGACGTTCTGCTTATCAGCCCAGCTGCTGCGTACGTGCAGCCTGACAGCGCCAGCAGCAGAGTATAACTGCTGTAGGAGGGATGAGAAAGGGACGACAATTGGCTAAAGGAAAAAGGAATGAAAATAAGAAAGAAGGTAAGAAAGAAAGATAGTTTTGGCTCCTAGAGATTGTGAATTCAAACCTGGTTAGGGAATAATATTTGCTCGTCACGTTTTCTGCCTTGAGGTGCATAATTGGGGTGAATAGTAAGGGACATTGGAAAACCTGAAATTATTTTGTTTAATTGATAGTAAAGTAGTTGTCCTAATTTCTAATTGGAGAGATCACACCGCAACATGAGTTTAGAACAGCAGTGATGGGAAGTTTTGTTGGATTAATTTGATCACACGCTTTAGGTATTATTTTTTCTTTCCCCTGATTTAGTGTTCGGTTAAGTGGCTCATTTAAACCAAGCGGAGACACAGACTGGAGAGAATAAGTAGTTTAGTTGTGCGCGTCCCGCTCTTGCAGTTTGAGCATTTTCCAGAAATAATCTAGGTGTTTAAGAAGTGTATGGAATCTCTTGATGTAATTACTAACATGCATGAGGAATTTCAAACTTTCGCTTAAGTCTGACATTTGCTTGGTGTGTGAGGGCACAGAGACGTGTATGGACCGTGTGCTTGACTGTGTTTGTTTTGTTTGTTTGTTCATTTATTTATATGGGCGTGGCCGAGCCTTGAGAAACATCAACAAAGCCATTGGACTATTCTGAGTAAATTAACCAATTCAAATTTAAATCCAGGATCCTGAAACAATTCGGTTATAATCTCTAATTGATGAAGACCTTCTTAAGAATCCATTGCACAAGGCATCGCCAGTGCTACTGGAACTGTTTAATAAAATAAATAAAAAATAAATAAAAAACCATGCATGGTTGTATATTTTAGTTGAATCATTTATACTCATTGAATTATTGTTGTTTGCTTTATGTTTTAATTTCTTTGCAATTTTTCTCTGTGACACAGGTGGAGATGCTGGTGGCAAAGTGGATCCCACTTATTTTTTCTTCCACACACACATTCTTGCTCTCTCTCTATCTCTCTCTGTGTGTATGTGCATGTGTATGTGTTTGTGTGTCCGTGTGTGTCCATGTCATGATGTCACTGTACCTTTAATTGCGCTTGCTGTTTGTAACTGTATGTGTCTGATGTTGAAGTTATCAGAGGCTAGGGTCAGTAAGAGTTAGGTCATTTTTGTGCATAACCATTAATCCCTAGGCGATCGGCTCGGGGGACGTCTGGTCCGACCGGAGTGCAAGGCTTCCTGGTGTTGCAAGGTGACCAAGGGAGAGGATGGAAAAAGATGAAGATTGGACTCTCGTGGACTCACGTCGATACCTGAGATGAAGGCTAAAGGATAGTGTCGCTTCTCACTTTACTGGGACTAGTTTAACTAAATTAAGAAGAAGTTTGCTGAACTTGTATGGTTCTTGTCTTGAATGCCGCTAGGAACCATCCATGATTAATTACAATGGGGTTTCTGCTGGAGGAGGTGAAGAGGATAACCAATGGACAAGCATAACAAGGGGACAAAGACATCAGCCCAATGTATCATCGTTTTATAGGCCATCCGACGACCACGACACCAATAGAGGAATTGTTTACAATGAAAAATGAGTAAAATGCAACTACTCTACACCCTAGACTGGTTTCCATACCTGCATTCACGTCATTATAGTCACATCTGTAGATGCATGGACTTGACTAGTCTCACTAACCATACAATGACGGCGTCACTTAGCTGATGTCTAATTACTTTTGTTCCAGTTTTACAACTTTGATTGTTTTATTTGTCCGAGGGGAGGTTATGGGTTTAAGGTGTACGTAAAGCTTTTGCATGGGCCGGAGGGGCCAGGCAGATCTGAGGTAATAAAGAGACGAATCCTGACAGAATATAGCATGTGTGTATTCCTGGTAAACTACCAATAATGGGCCCAGAACTAACATGTTTCTGGATAAGTGCTTAGAGCACATTAATGACATTGTTATAGGTCATAATGCTGCGGATTAATTCCTCGTATGCTGGGGATTCAGAACTACTGATGATAGGTGACCCAACATGTGAGTTTACCATATATTCTTAGGCTTCACATCATTTTTGTTCCCGTTTGTGTCTAAGTTCTTTAACTTAGTGTGATAACATAACCATGACTGTTAGTACTCCATTTCAGGTGCGACAGATCTTCTGGAGGGTGCTGGATGTCATGTTTTGACTAGTGTTTTCTTATAGTGATGAGTTAGCATGTGCTCATTTTTGAGGGTGTGTGGATGTTGCATGAAGGGTTTGATGGTGGTGTCGAAGGTTGAGGATCAGAATAGGTGATTCTGATTGGGTTTAGGTCGAATTGGCTGGATGACTTTTAAATTTGGTTTTAAGGACTTATTTCTGGTCGTTTTACCGAGCGGCCATTTACATTACTCCTAGTTATCAAGACAATCAGGTGAGTTTTGCTTTTACCATTAGCCCGGAAATGTTTGAGTGAATCATTGCATGCCGTGCTGGCAAACTAGCTCTTTAATTTAGGATAGTGAGTAGTATAGAAAGGGGGTGTGAATGTGGGGATGGATGCTTTGTCTATGGGTCTAATATTTAGGAAGTTTTTGTGGTAATGGGTTTATAGGCAATTGGCGTGCTAATTCAAGTTTTTCTTGTTGACATGTTGTGTTTTGCTCGCTGTGGGGAGGATGGAGTCGGCACCACCGCGCTGCACGAAGATGGACAAAGGGAGGACTGAGCCAAGGACTTATGCCTTTGCTTTCCTGACAAATAAAGGACACTTGTCCACATAAAGCCCTCCTGCAGCAGAAGGCCTCCAACGCCGACAGGGATGCTGAACTTGTATTTTCCGTTCTATTCTTTTGAATGAAGTTTTAAACCGGACTTATTACTGTTTCATTACGTCTTCGTTAAAGCTAATCGTTCATTATTCATCATATTTGTCACCTGTTTATCTTCATGTGCTTTTGTTGATATGTGTGTGCTTTTTTCTTTTGATCACTGACGAGGACATGTGTCACCAATGTCCTCGCATGCACGCTCTGTGCCGTGGTGTTCGCCCCTGGGGTCGGGGGGGACATGGAGGAATTTTCCTTGTTAAAGTACAGCGGGCAGGGTTTTTTGCCTCCATACGGAGCGCGCATGCAATACATCCGCGAAGTAATGGGTTCAGTTAATGCTAATGTCATGTTTCATGTATTCTTTCATAGTTTTTCATTGTCTCAGCTGTGAACCCATTGGTTGTTTTTCAGTGTCTTAATCATTGTTCATTACATATACGTGTTAACGCTGCTGTGTTAGTCTGGAAAATCATCTCGTGTTTTGGCATGGGTTCTCCTTTATGCATTTTTTGATTCAAGGTCATATGTTATGCCCTTTTGTCTCTATCCTCGGTCATATTGTTACATTATCCTTATTTGTTGCTCATTTGTTCTGTCACTTAGTTAAGCATTCATTTATTGGTATACCCTACCTTGCTAATTTGTTTACAATAGTAATGTGTGGTGGACAAGTCCACCAAAGGGAGGACTGTTGGCGCCAAAAAGGTCAAGAGGTCATCTACAGAATGTATTGAGTTAAAGCTGAGTTCTTAGGTTGAAAGTGTTTTCTGGCTAGAGTTCGTGTGCTGTTCCAACATCAGCTCCAAAGGAATTTCCTGTTTTGGTCTCTGCTTGCTTCCAGTAGAATTGCTCAAAGCTTATCTGACTTGCTAAATACTTGATGTGATTCCAAAAGTGTTGCTGGGTCCCAGACAGAAGTCTCCACCCACAGTTTCCACAGAAGAGATGTGAGCTATAAAAAGGGGAACCACTCTTTTGTCGGGGTCTTTCAGCTGTCCTGACATGTGAGAAGATAAATAAAAGACCACGCTGTTCTTGACTGAAAAACTCTCTCCGACTCTTTTCTTTAAGAATAACAGAAAAAGCCCACAGTCATCGTGTCCTGAGTAAAGGATGGGACATGTTGGCATACACGTAGCTTAGGGGCCTCTTACTGCAGTGTTTATGGTTCTTACACAAGCTCATAAGGGAGTGAAAGTGTGTGACGACACCCCCCCCCCCCCCCCCACACACACACACACACACATACCTGTCTTTAGCCCTGTTCAGTCCAGAGATTAACGTATTACCCGCCCCTGTGTGTAAACAATCATCACTCAGTGGGCTGTCAGAGAGCAGAGCATCCACCCTTCATTACTCAGACATGAACACGGTTCATTTTTTCCCTCCTTTACATTTTGTTATATTCTGTGTAAAGGGTGAGCATATGTTGACCTAGCTCAGCGATAGCTCCCGTGGCTCTTACACAAACTCAGAGTGTAAGTATGTGACACTCCCATGTCTCCTTAAGGTGTGACAGGTTTCTCTGCTCACTGCTAATTATACCTAAGATTTATTATATTAATCTGCTGTAATATTATAGACATGAAGTCAGCAAGAAGCAAGGTGTGATTTTTTTATTTATGTGTAAATATGTATTATTCATGTTGTCATTTAAACCCTGTTGAAAGCTTTATTTCTTCCAAAACCACCAAAGGGCTTTTGGCAATGTGCAAGCTGCGTGGGTGTTCTGCATTAAGAGTTAAGAACTGGTGTAAAGATGCACTTATTGTGACAAATATGCTTTATGGTTACTTTTAGCAACAATTGTGGTAAAATTCCTTTTTCTTCATGGATCCTAGCGTTTATTCTGATTATTTTTAGTCACTAGTGGATTAATATGGCAACTCTTGTTTCCACCATGACATTTTGATAATTTTCTCTTTGTTGACAAGCAAGTTGTTTTTTATGGATGAGTGCCAACTTTCAAGCCTCGAGTTGTTTCGAATAACAGGCAAAAGGCAAATAAATTACAAACTTCCCTTTTTTATTCATCTTTCTTGTACAAAACAGCTCCATATAAACCATTCTCCATCAGGGTTTAACTTTATTTAAGGTCAGAGTATGAGGAACAGGACTGCTGGTTTATAATGATCATAATGAGACTGCAGAGGGTTGGAGGCACTGGAGCTTCACTTGGGTGCTGATCCTCTTAGAAGTATTCAATTGGGTCGTTGTGGCTCTTGGAGGTCTGAACACTGGTCAGCTCCAATTCTCCTCCATAACACGGGAGTTTTTGATAAACACGGATGTGAACGTTCTCATTGCCTCCAACATGAACCTGAAAGGACAAACCTTGTCAGATGGCATTTGAAGCGTTTGCAATATGAAGTACTTTTTAAAACATGGGAAAAAGAAATTCCATTTTATTTTTGCATTAAAAAAAACATTCACACCGTTACACAGCATGAACATTTTCCATCTCTCAGCCAGTTATGTCTATGCATCTTATGTTTACACATTCATGCTGCCTGTCTGATCTTAGTTTGGACAGGTGGAACTACAAGTTGGAGCAGGTTAGAGACAGGATACACACAGGAGCTTCAGTTATATGTTGCAACACTTATTCAAAATAATGAGCATCAACAACTTCCTCAAGTAAAAGGTGATGAGAGGTAAAAGAAAAATATTCATTCAAACCTCTTAAGAGTTGTTTTGATAGCAGACATTTACATTTAAGTATTTTAGTTAGTATCTTGATGAGAAATTCTCGCAGATTTTTCAAACTGGGATCATTTTGCCTGCTGTCAGTTAAGCCAAGAAAACTAAAATATAACCTTCAGCAGTAATCCCAGTGAGTTTTCCATGTGCTGCAGATTCTAGATGGCTCTGCACCACCAGTTTGTAGCAGATCCTCTGAGACCTGGATATAAAGAACTAAGTCCTGCTGCAGATTGAGTTGATTCCATAAAAGCTGAGACTGACTATAGCAGAATATCATCAAGGACCATCAGAATAAAGATCAGGGAAGTTGTAGTGGGCTGCAGTGACTTTAAATGTGATCATCCAATAAACAATGGCTGATTTATACCTGATATGTAATGGATATCTAACTATTTCTGTCAAACTACGATGACTCATAATTATGGAAACTAATTATGGAAATTTAACACCAAGAAGAGCCCCAAATCTGTGCACAAGAAAAACTTTTTACAGCTATAACTTTGTGAACTCTGTGCTTTACTGTTGAGCTCTGTGATTTTAAACAACTATTACCTTTATAAAGTAGTTGGTCCCGGCCACAACCTGCGTTTTGTAGCTCTTAGCAGTAAAAAGGCCAAAATTCTGTCCAGCTTTTTGCTCCACATGAGGTTTCATCTGAAAAAAGTGAGGTGAAAAATTAGGTAGAACAGCGAGGACCAGGGTGCGTTCAAAATAAGTGTAGGTTAATAAAATATCCCATTTTACTTACTTTGTCGCAGATTTCCTGAACGGCTGCATCTGCAGGCTTTGCCTCGGAGGTTCCTCCACACATCGGCATAGTGAAAACGATGTGAGTGTCAAGCGAATAGTAGAGAAATGGGCAAAAAGAGGTTCCGTGTTTGGCTGTGTGAAGGCTTTAAGTTGAGTCAGAGTCACATGATGTTGATGTTTGGAACGTACCATCTGCTTCTGAAAGAAGGGGTGTTTGGGCGATACTTACGTCAAAGCTGACAGAAATAAACACGTGTACACGTTCAAACTAAGACAAAATATCTCCTTCCATAAAATGTATATTTCACTATAATTTTTCTTTTAAATTACAGAAAATTCATATTTTAACACAGGTCCTCATCTCAGTCTTTTCAATCAATCTGAGGCGAGGGAGTGTTCTACGGAATGGCAGCTGAATGCTGATGGGAAGTTAAACTGGTGACTGGAATGGGGATGGGGATGAGTCATGAGCTAACTCAACTGCTCCACAAACTTTCTTCCCTGTTTTCCTGTTAATCAGATTTATTCAGCAATAAATAAATAAAAACGCTTCTCAAACTTGGGCTTGGTTTATGTTTACATGGATTTAAAATAATTGTTTGAATTGTATTCTCCTTCTTGGTTTTTTCCTCAAGTCAAATGAGTAACTGTAAAATTATATGTTTTGAAGAAAAAAAACACTGTCATAGATTTCAGTCAGCTAGAAGAAAAAATGGTTAGTTTGACTAAATTAATTTAGAATTAGTGATGATGGTACATTTGGGTCAGTGAGGGAAATTAAAGAATTAAGTCATATTGAAGTAAAAATTGTTAGAATTGTCTTTTTCCATAAAGGCACCAACAAAGTGTCATATATATTTTATCTTCCTTAACTTGTGATTAAAAATAAGTTAATAGGTACTCAAATATGATTCTAATGGTTGTTGGAAGGCAGCTTGTAGAAACAAGCTGCCAAAGCAAAAACAATCACCTGACAGTTAAAACCTGAAGCTTTCACCTCTGACTTTTGCCACTTAAAAAATTCTCTTGTTATATAGTTTCTCCTCATCCAATCATACAAACCAACTCAGACCTGTTTTCAATGGTTCCATTGATCCAATGATTTTAATTTGTCTTCAGAAGCATAACATCCAGTAAGGAGACAAACTTGAGGGATAAAATAGTGGAATTATGCTTAAGAAAGCAGACTATAAATGCAAAAGTCAGCATTTCAGGTTACTATAGGAACATAACTGAGGGAGGAAAAACAAAAGCATTCATCAAGATGAGACACATATGACTAACCACCAACAGCCTACAGTGGTTAGTTCATCTGGAGTGTTTTTGTTTTTTTATTCAAGTCATTAAAAGTAAGTGGTGACTTCTAAACACACATTTTGAAGGGTTTTATGCTAGATTCAGAATACTTTATACATGTGTTTTATGGTAATTTTTAAGAAATTAAAGTACTCTGGTCTTAAAATCGTTAAAGATTATTGATTCTGTGTCTTCATGCTGGACTGTGACCTTTTCAGAAGTACTCGATAGGGTCTGCTTGAGTCTTGAACTGCTGAATGTTGGAAAGCTGAAAATCTCCTCCATAACAAGGAAGTTTTTCCCAAACACAGAGGTGAGCATGATCATCTCCTATCGATCTGAAATCACATTAATTGAATTTGTAAATCAATTAGTAACTGATTAATAAAAAATAATCCATGATCTTAATTCTAACACATTTTTCTGAAGTTTTGGCCTGTCTGATAGACACAAATATTTTTCATCTATCTATGTGATCCCAGAAAACTTCTGCACAAGAAAAGAAATGGTGGAAAGGGTCATCCCAGTTCTGATAAGGATGCAGTGACGGCTCGTCCATAGGGAGGGCTGGGGAGCCGCACTCTCTGACTTAAAGAGAATTAAAAAAAATCTAACAGCTAATAAACAACAAAATAGGGTATATTGCTCTGTTTGCGTCGACGTTTGAGTGTGAGAAGACCCATCCAATATGGCGGCGACGCTGTTACGCTCTGCAGCATCTACGTATTCATGTTTCTGCCCCTGACACTGAAAACTAGCTAGCATGCTAGTAGGTGCTGGATCTCAAGTCCACTCTCTCTGTCACTTCCTCATTAACTCACTGTTTGTTTAACATAAAGTGGAATTATTCTGTAAAGTGTGTTTATTCTTTTTTTTACTAGAGTTATGTTGTACCATATGTACACCATATTTAATTTGATGCCTGTCGTGTTACTGCCACCTACTGGCCAAACAGTATTTTGCTTTGAGGTGCTCAGTTTGAGCAGATTGAAACACACAGGGTTGCGGCTCACCTAGGCTTGTGTATTTATTTTAATATTACACTTATAGTCTACTTTGTCTTTAAATTCTAAAATGATCTTTCTGTAACACTGCTTATTTCGAAGAAGGAATTCATTGTTTGTTTTGGAATTGTAGCACTTTTCCATTGTTCATTTTAAATACTTATTATGGCATTAGAAGAGAAATATTTCACATATGTAGTCAATTCTCCCAAACATGCTCCAACTTTTACCATTCCTTACCTTTATTAAGAAGTTTGTCCCGGCCGCACACTGTGTCTTGTAACTCATAGCTTTGAAAACCGCGTAATTCGTCCCTGCTTTTTCCTCCGCTTCAGATTTAACATGAGAAGGGTGCAGAAACATGCTCATTACAAAACGAATCACAGTTTATAGAAGAACTAAACAGCCACCCCTATGGAATTCTACCGGAGTGTACCATTTACTAGAAAGGGATCAGGGAAAATGTGATGCTTTTTTCCATATTTTCAACAGCAGATGAGCAACAAAAACATGTTATTTTATAGGTAACCACTTAAATCGACCATTTACAGCTAAAGTTGTTTGTTCAATCAGGAATGCTGAACACATTCTCATGTTTATTTTGTTCCACATCCCTCTTCTGTGAATCAGTCTAGTGCTGAATAGCTGAGGGGTTATGGACACAGAGAACAACACGACTTTAGAGAGGGCCAAACACCTCAGCTTTTCTTCTTCCTTCCTGTTTCCTTTCCTTGGTAACCGGTTTAAGATTCAAGATTCTTTCATTTTTCTTGTACAGGACTACAGATATACAATAAAGTTGTCATTTCACTCACTTAAAGACAACTCTAATAGAGAAGGTAGGAAGAAGAAATATCCTGAAACAAGATCTAAATTAAACATCTCACAAACATAGTCTGGTAGACAGAAGAAGCTTAAAAAGATGGTTAGTTTGGCAGGCAGGTGTGCATTATTAGGTATTTTCTCAGTTGAGACCGCTAAGTGGGAGGGGCCAAGCGTACAGTGTCAAAAGACAAATGTGTGTGGAAGTTTAAGTGACTTTTTGATGACCATACCAGTGGTGGGTTCAAGGGTCAAGGCCTCTGATTTCTGTGCAATTTCTCTATTTTTTGCTTTACGAATCAGATTAATTGAAGATGCTTAATCACAGTCGTTATTGCACTGGAGTGTAAATGTGTCAAAGTTCAAGTGTGTATTGATCACCCCTCCGCTGGGAATAAAAGAACAAGGACTAGAGAGCCACCTGGACAACAACTAGTGATGGACTGGACCCTGCAGATCTAAATGTATATCCTTACAGGAAAAGGTTACTTCAGGAAAGGGCTCAGGACAGAGCCTTGTGGAACTCCAGTCCCGAGAGATATGGAAGAGGAGTGGTGGGGACCTATCCTAACAGACTGGTCGATTTATTCAAAAGTGTCCAGAGGCATGTGTTGTGTTGGAGGCCTGGGTCAGTCTGCTTAGGAGACTAGTGTTGAATGCAGAGCTTTAGTCCACCAGGGCTTCACAAAGGGAGGGTGGTGGGAATGGAATCCTCTGTTAATGTGTTTCAGCAGTAGTCTCTCCAAGCACTCCATGAAAGGTGTAGGGCCACAGACCGTAGTCATTAGGGCCATTCCCATCTGTACCGGGTCGGCCCGGGCCGGGTAGCGTAGGTTGTTTACATATCTGGGTGGCCTGGTATTTTTCCGGGCCAACCAAGGCTCATTCTCAGCTCTCTTCTCGAGGGGGTCTGCTTCAGGCCGACCAGGGCCAACACACCCACTGCTGACAGCAAATTCACACCTTCCATTAGAGCAAGCCTCTGATTGGTGGGTAGAATCAGCCCACATGGGCTTAAGGCAAGGATGTGTGGAATCAACCGGGCCAGGCTGGGGCCGACCGGAGCTACCTGGTACAGATGGGAATGGCCCATTTGTGGCTGGTTGTTGCTAACTGTTTGCATAGCAGTACTTCTTAGTAGGTTTTTAGACAGGTGCACACAGAGCACCGAGAGAGTGACATATCAAAGATGTGAGGACTTCAGCCAGCTCCACCGGTCATGGAACATCTGGACCAGCTGCTTGTGTTCTTCTGAAGGGTCTGGGTCAGACCAGGTAGCCTCGGACTGTCATGGGTCAGTGATTTCAAGAGACTCCCACGGCAGGCAGGGTTAAACTTAAATGCGTACTCCTGTATGCGGCCATCACCGGCGATAGTGTGGGATGGTTGTAGTTCTGAAGTCGACCAACCTTGCTACTATTTGCTGGCACCTTCCAACATCCATGTACAAATACCGATACAAACAACACTCTGGTTTTTATTATGCTTGTCAGAAGCAGTGATGCTTTTCTGCTCTCCAATCAGTGAACTGTGTTGTGTGATGCCAACTGCTCTGCCCTAGCCGTACCGCTCCATTGTCTTACAGACCCACAACTGAACAGGGCCTGTGAGTAGCGATGGCAAAGACCTAAACTATTAAATGTTTGTATTCAGAGTTAAATTTGGCTGAATTACTAACACGTTTAGCAAATAATATTTTAAAAAAATCACATTTTTGACTAAAATAAACACATCTTGCGTTCATTTGCAGTTACTGAGCATCCCTGAAACCGTTTTAAGCCCTAAGTGGAAACTTTGTCACACGTTAGAAGCCTCTTATGCTGGCTTGGGTTTGTTACAAATTCTTCTGGTTGAATATCTTTAAATCCCTTGGATTTATCCTTTGCTTGCTTGAGGCATAGCAGGATTAAACAGCTGGTTTCCAAGTTCATCACCATCAGCTCCCACTGAATCTCTGCACAGCAGCACTGGAAACCAGTAAATGTAAAAGAAAGTTATGCAATGCACCAGGACGGACAATAATTAAAAGCCTATCTACACGAGAGAATGTTATGGTTTCTATATAAATCTCTCAAGGGTATAGTCACTAACATTGGGCTGGACAGTGTTTAGCCTTCATAGCTTAGCTGCATCAGAGATTCTCATTCCCCATTAAGCCATCTTATGAGGCGTAACGTTCCCTCGGGATTGATGTGCCGAGCCGCATGCAATGTTCTCTCATCCACGGGGTGTTGGGTGGTCAGTGGAGTGCTGCTTTTTTCTGACTGTTGCAATTATGTGGTCATGAGTCAAGGAGTTGAATGCATCCAGTTGTAGCGACAGAGACTGCTCACTAATGAGAGAGGAGCCACCTGTCAAAAAGAACCTCTGCTGAGGGACAAATCTGCAAAGACACTGAAATATTTACTGGATTATTTACATGGCGAGCTGAATCAAGGTAGCTGTTGCCGATGTGAACTTACAGGAAGAACTGCTCTGGGATCATTTACGTGCATCAGATGACATCAACGGGCTTGGCTTGATGTGACACTGACTTGGGAGATTTGCAGATAAACTGTTGAAGCCTGCAGGCGGGTGTCACGCTGCGAGCGCAGGAGGATTGGACCCAAAACGCAGAACACCACACAACTCAAGGCTGGAGAGGTTGTATAAATAAAAAAAGTCCTTTTATTAGGATGATAAACTAAAAAACAAAAACTGCAGGACTCTAAGCCAAAGTTCTAATGTTCAAAAAGTAAAAAAACAAGAGCTCACTCCTGAGCTAGGCTCCATAGACTATGGCTGTAGAGGACAAAGCAACACTGGCAATGAATCGACAAACACTGGAGACACAGACAGGGTTATATACACAGAGCTGGGTGATAGGAGACGAGGAGCAGGTGCGTGGGGAATTGGGCACAGGTGAAACTAATAAGTAAATGAATGATCTGAAGTGGGGAAGGGAACACACACACTAAAGGAGACTAAAGTACTGAAATCGTAAACCTATAGAAAACTACATTGGAGAGACTGAGAGAACGTGAGGAAAACCTGGAGGGAGCTGGGGACCAAAGGGACACAGAACACAACAGCGGGTTTGTGTGGTTTAGTAACTTGAATGCAGCTCTAGCCGAAAGCTGTTGAAATTCACAAACTCACAGAAGATGCTGAGAATGGCTTAAAGCCAACCATCCAACGAAATACTAGTGACGTTGAGCTCTGCCAGCTAATCTTAGACCACCATAAAGGAAGTACTTATATTTCTCCTCCTGCTATGTTATTTGGTTTTGATGCCTACAAGAACCCTTCTGCAGCTTCTGCAGCCAACACATTATCCTTCTGATACAGAAGCAGATCATCTGCATCAGTGTTTCACCTACACAAAGCTTTAGAGGTGTTTTGCTTCTTACAAGGTTATTGACAGTGCAAATTCATTTGAACCTTATAAGAATAGCTTTTCCTTTTACATGGGACATTTGAAGCAAAACTCCTTTTTCCACGTCTTGTTGTGCTGCCATGTGGAGGTCTACTGTAAATATTCCAAATGTGAGAAAAAATTAATAAACATCCATGCATTTTTTGTAGTGATGCACCGACGTGAAATTTTGGGGCGGATACCTATATCCGATATTAAGATCCCTGTTATGGCCGATAACCGATATTTGCCGATACCGATATACTGACATTAATGCTTCTAAAATCAGCAGATTTTGTATAGATGAAAATCATTCAAGTTGAATTTGCATAATTATGTACACACAACACACACATTTACAGTTCTGCGATGACTTCATTCACTGTTCACATGACTTAACAATCACACATCACCCCCCTCACCCTCTGAAAAAGGCAAACAAATGGAGTCGAGATGGAAAAAATATCGGTTGTTAATATCGGCCTAGTTTTATTTATTGAACCGATACCGATATGTTAAAAAAATGACTGACATATAGCCAATACCGATATTGATGCCGACATATTGTCCATCCCTAATTTTTTGTCAGTATTTGTTTTTGGGAATTATGTGCCTAAAACAAGTTGTTTCAAAAAGTCCCTGTTTGTGATGTCACAAACAGGGGAATTAGAATTGAACCACCTCTCACGTGCAAGAGAGGGCTGTTGCTGGAAGAGCAGGCTATATTCCACGCTCCTTCCAGACATTGGAGCATCTCAGGCCCAATCCCAATACTCGCACTGCACCCTACAGTTGTCTGTGAGTGCACTGGGAAGAAGTGCGCAGTAAGGCTTCGAGTACATAGTGCACAAGTGTGCAAATAATTGCCGAATTGCGACAGTGAACTGCGGCGCATGCCAGGATGTTAACTGCTGTTTGCACTAATTTTCTTTTATTAACAACTTTCAGAAAAACAAACAATTGTTTGACCGAATTAACATTCATTGCTGTCCACATTAAAACAGTCTAAAATAGTATGAATAAATATCAATAATCATCTTAAAATGAATTCCTTTCATTTGAAAATACATATTTTCAGAAAAAGCACTTAAGCCATTGCTCCGCCTTTATCTCAAAGATTCCACACAGCAATGGATTGTGAGTAATATCCTTGGCCGAGGTCAGCATTGATGTGAACTTGGACAAAGTGCAGTTCAAGGGTGAAAAGGGGGCGTGGTCAACTTCCACACTTGAGAATCAGGACACACTACGCACTCGCACCCCTGTCTGGGAATGCAGAACTGAAAGGCGCAAGGGTGGAAGTGCAAGTTTTGGGACTTTCAACAAGGGAGGGGTGGGTGTGGCCAACTTGTTTTCTTAAAGTGACAGAGCCCTGAAAAGGCTGATTCTGGAAGGTACTGAAAATGTCAAGAATAAAACTGCAGAAATTGCTTTATATGAGATAGATTTTGTGTAAAGGACTTCGTGAAAATGTTTTGTATCGATAATAGAACTATTATAAATTAAGAAATAAGTCATAAAATGTCCAAATTTTGTGTTAATATCTGGTCTTTTTAGGAACATGTGGTTAAAAACATTATATTTAAATATGTTGGAATAAATATTCTTTTTTTTTTTGTCAAAACATTACCGACTGATGATGAAAAAAAATTACCAAAATCACAATAATAATAAGATTTAAGGATTTATCTTCAGCTGAATTACAAATGCTTTAAGATGAAAAAAAATGCTTTTTATTACAGGATTAGAAGAGCAGCGAATTTTCAAAAATGGCTTCCCTGTGGGAAGTTTTAAATCTCCAGTAATGTTCTCATATTGAAAAATGTATTTAAAAAACGCCAGATGACCACTGTATGTCTACTTTGTGGAGACAGGGAAGGGAAAATAGAAAATACATTTATAAAATCAGCTGAAATCAGTGGAAAGTGCAAAAATAAGAAAACAATAACCAGCCACAGAGGAAATAAAATATTCAGAAACAAAGTTTAAACCAGAGAATGGATAGGAGACACTTTAGAGAAAAAGATGCTGAAATCAGAAGCTGATGTTGCACTACCTGAATACAAAAGCGTGGTGCTGATGCAAGCAAGGTAGATCACGGAAAAGTGCTGCATGGCTCGGCAGACTTGGATTCACTCAGAGGATTTGCTTGGGTGTTGTAAAATGTAACGTAAGTGTGTCCTGTTTGGTAGGAGAAATTCAATTCAATTCAAGTTTATTTATATAGCACCAAATCCCGACAAGAGTCATCTCAAGGCACTTCACATAGTAAACATTCCAATACAGGTCAGTTCATTAAGCCAATCGGTAAACAGTTTCCTAAATAAGGAACCCAGCAAATTGCATCGAGTCACTGACTAGTGTCAGTGTCTTTACAGCAATCCTCATACTAAGCAAGTATTTAGCGACAGTGGAGAGGAAAACTCCTTTTTAACAGGAAGAAACCTCCAGAGAATCCTGGCTCAGTATAAGCAGCCATCCTCCACGACTCACTGGGGATCGAGAAGACAGAGCACACACACACACACACACACACACACACACACACACACACACACACACACACACACACACACACACACACACACACACACACACACACACACACACACACACACAGTAATGTTTCTATGGTTACATTGTGATTTCTTAGTAAATATTCTATTTGGTGAGAGATTAACTTTATTGTATTTATCCTAGTGGATCTATAATTAGCAGTAGTGTTGGGATTTTTATAACTGTATCTTTTTGAGGCCTAGAAGACGCCCAATTTGTTTTATTAACTCTTCATGAATCTCTGTGTTTGCCAACTATGGCTGTTCATGAAAGGTTAAGCAGAGTAGATAATTTGCAGTCAAGGATGTTGATTGTGGGTTTCCAACTGAAAACTCTGTACCTCTGTAACCTGAGAAGGCCCCGCCTTCTCCATCCTTTGCTAAATAAAACCCCTGGGAAACTAAGGACACGGGGGAGTGACGTGGGGACAGCCTCGGAGGAGGTTCCTCTGTGTTAACTCTCCATTATTTTGGGGACTCAGGGTAAAATGTCTCTCTTTCTGTTATGTGTGTTGATTTCAGGTTCCAGGGTTATGGAGATTAAATATTACCTAACATTTAATTACCTAACATTTTGGTGGAGAATGCGGGCATCGAGAGCTAGTGAGCTGAAGGCTTTGTCCGGAGCAGAGGGGGGCTGGTTAGCTCCATGGAGGGGGTTTCTGCGCCCAGCTCTCGCATGACGATTCATGGACATTACGAATAATCTACTCTCTCTCTGTGTGTCGTCCTTTAAGGTAATATGGGATAAATGAAAAATTACCTATCAAGTAACACATCCAATGTCAAAGAAAGTAAAAAGTTATCAGGAGAGGGAGAATGTTTTAGTGGTTAGCAGCAGTGTGCTAGACGATGACCCCCTCCATGAGGCCACCACAGCTCAGCAGAACATCATTGTAGCTTCTTCTGGGGAGAAAAACACCTAGAGAAAAAAGAAAGTTAACAGCTGAAATAGCAGGAAATAATACAGTTAAAGAGCAGATTGTAGAAGAAAGTAGTCGAGAGTGAAAAGTGGTCAGTGTATCCTCCAGCAATCTAAGCCTATAGCAGCATATCTACAGAGATAACTCTGGATAACCTAGCCTTTTAGATGGAGGTATGTTGGAGGCAGGGCAAGGGAGAGGCGTCTTTACCGACTGTACACTCCACCTCCCTCTACTCCCCCACTTGTCCAGATTTAGGCTAACATCAGATTTTAACCATAGGCCCTATCAAATAAAGTTTTAAGCCTATTCTTAAAAGTAGACAAGGTGTCTGCCTCACGGACTAAAGCTGGGAGCTGGTTCCACAGGAGAGGAGCCTGATAACTAAAAGATCTGCCTCCCATCCTAATTTTAGACATTCTGGGAACCACCAGTAGACCTGCAGTCTGAGAGCAAAGTGCTCGGCTAGGAACGTATGGAGCAATCAGGTCACTGATGTATGATGGAGCTTGATTATTAAGAGTGTTATATGTGAGAAGAAGGATCTTAAAATCTATTCTGAATTTAACAGGTAGCCAATGTAGGGAAGCTAAGACAGGAGAGATATGATCTCTCTTTTTAATTCTCATCAGAACTCTAGCTGCAGCGTTTTGGACAAGCTGAAGACTTTTAACTACATTCTGTGTCCACTCCCATCTCCCCGGGCTCTCTCTCAGGTCCTCCTTAGACATCCTCGCAGTATGTAGAAACTTCTCCCGCCTTCGCTGTTGACGGGACTTGCTTAGTTTCCCAGGCTGCATGTCCATATGGGGATCTCCGATTAGCCCTCTTTTTGGAAGTCTTCCAAGCGGTGTAACTCCAGGGTTGTCCCTTGTGCCTCGCTGTGACAAATACCTCAGCCAACGCGCTGCCTTAACAGACTCATAGTCACGTACCTCCTCAATGTCCATGTGTACGTAGGCACTCCTGGCTTTCCCAGTGAGCAGTGGTACAAGGTGGAAAACCCAGTCAGCCATCAGCCAATTACAGGATGCTGCAATCCTCTCAAAATTGATTAGGAAATGTTCATTGTCAGTGTCTGGTAACTTTTCCAGTCCAGGCTCTGAGAAGGAACAACACTGACCTGGAGAGCTGATGGTTTTGTGATCCTCGGCCACCTGTTCCTTGTTGCATGGTTTCTTCCCTGGGTCTCACTAATCCAACACGTACTCATGGCTAGCAAGATCCCACCTCTGCCACCACTTGTCAGGGACTTGCCCAAACCAGCCAGAGACGCACTACTCATGAGACTCAAAAACCTCCATTTTATTTTGGAGCAGCTTCACAGGTAACAGAGACTTTAACCCAATCACAGCACAAGACCATCTCCAGAAAACAAAAGACATTTCAGACACACCAGGTTCAACTTAAATAGTGGCTGATCAGACCACTCTACATACAAGAGGGGAACAATTAACATACAATTAACACACACATCCTCACACACACACAAACTAACCAGTCTAATCAATTCAGGTAACTCAAATAACTAAATCATAATTACAAACTTCCTATCCATAACAGAAAACATCTACATTAAATTAAACACAAGCATAAACATGAATCTCCCCTCCCTTGGGAGTTGGTAGATCCCAGGAGTGCCGATTAGGCTTCCTGAGATGAGCTGCAGGTGTGAGACTCCATGGGAAACTCCAAGTCACTGGTAACTCAAAATAGAAATACAAAATTAACACATACATTCATAAACAGAAGACTGATTGTGTGCACATCAACCAGTCATCCTGGACAGAACACAGAAAACACTACCAGCAGACCATGTCCATGAGGTGACAGACACTGCTGTCACATCCTGAGAGTAATGAATTACAGTAATCCCGTCTTGGAATTACTGCAATTTAGCTCATAAGGGTTGATGAAATTAATCAAGACGTCACCAGAGAGTAACTGCAATTTTTTGAGTTGAGGTGATAGATTAACACATCTAGCTAAAGAAGCCAATACCAAGGCTCTACTGAGGTACAGTGTCCAGCCTGGGACTGTGAGATTGGGGTTCAAATCCCAGTCAGGTCATACCAAAGACTTTAAAAAATGGGATCGAAGGACTCTGTGCTTGACGCTCAGCTTTAAGGTGGGTTAATAGTTCCGGAGCACAGCCACAGCTGCTGCTGACCACTCCCCACCTGGCTGGGTCGAATGTGGAGATGAATTTCATCAGTGTGCGATGACTAATGTGACTTTAACTTTAAATGTTTTTCTTGTCTTACTGAGAAAGTCTTATTATTGTATTTTATTGTTTGACTAATAAATGAATTTTGTTGCATCTCTTTCTTTTTAAAGCACATCCATAAATGCTCAAATCTCATTTTTGACTAGAAACAACAAAATGTCATCTGCACAGCTGTGAGTTAAAAAATGGAAGAGCGCTGAAAAGCATGAACAGCAAAGGACCCAAAAGATGAGTTAATTAGGTGCAAATTGCAATTAAAAAAGTCAACAATACAAAACTTTTGTTTTAAAAAAAGAAAATTGGACAGATATTTTAAGAAAGCTGGGAAGAGTTCTGTTCCGAATACATTTTTATAATGGAGAAATGTAATTTGGGCTCTTTGGTGTTTTTTCTATTACTAGAACCTTCAGGATTTTGTAAGAGGAAGTTAAAGAAGTGATTTATAACACAATGTTTTAAAATACAAACCAACATTTGTAGAATATCATAAACAGGATATAATTGGGTTAATGTCAGAGGATCTTGTTAAAAAATTAACAAGATTATGAATTCAGACATGGAAAAAAATCATTTTGAAGTTATCCTAACTTATCTGCAGGAATGACTGCATAAAATCATAACTTTTTATTGAAAGTAATTCTAATTTTGGCTGATATAGATTTGTTATTTTCTCAAACTATAAGTCTGCAAGTAAAACTTGCATGCAATAATAAAAGACTAATACATTTTTGTTTGTTTGTTTGTTTGTTTGTTTCCTTTATTTTTTGGTTGTTTGTTTTGGTTAGGAGAAAAAAATAATCTAGTTGATAAAGATATCAGTGTGTAACAAATTGTAATAATTTAATTGAAAAAAATTCAAAGCAATTAAAAATGGCTAAAACTAATATATAAATGCTGTATTTTATTTTATTTTATTTTTTATTTTTAGCTAGTGGAAATGATATGAAGGAACAAAACCTGTACAACCAGAGGGAGCGCTGTTGCAACTCAACGGATCCTATAAATCCATAGAAGAAGAACGTGCCGAACACATAAATTTCCACAGAAGAAGAATTTATTCACGTCAGGACGCTGTACAGTAGCGACATAAATAGGACGTCATGATTTTATTGTGCGAGACTCCGTTTGTACCGGTCCCGGTGATAATGCTGTCCTTCCTGCTTTCCAGAGGTTTTTGCCAGGCTGTGATCGAATTCAACCAAAGGTCTTATCCGACTGTCTCCTCGTTTATTCGGACTTTCACAACCTCCTCTCCAACATGCCAGGAACATCATGTAAAAGAAGATGGTAAATAAAGACTAAACACTGATTTATGGGCTATGTCCTTGAGGAATCTCCTACACTCGTTAGCATTTTGTTTTAATGCTAATATGTGCTGACAGACTTGTGTTATTGTTAGTTGCTGTTTGGGGGACATTGTGTTTGTTTTCAACAGTTTTAGTTGAGTTTAGCATTTTGTTTCACATAGAAAACAATGTATTTTCAGTGGGTTGGTTGTGTTTATAAAAGGCTTGAATGCAGCAGCTAGCTTCGAGTCACAGTTACAGTAATGGATGGTGTGTTTGAATGTTTTAGCTAACCGAAGTCTCGGGTTTCATCTAATTTCTCTGTATTTTTCTGACATTTATGAGTATTTTCTCCACAGAAGCATCAGTGGTCACCCTCTCACAGCTGAAGACCATGCTGTCTAATCACAACATTCAGCTGTTTGATGTGAGAACCCCAGATGAATACCAGGCCGGTCGCATTCCACAGGCTGTCAACATCCCCCGTAGGTCCTAACACCAACAATCTTGTCTCAAAGCAGGTAAATCTACTTAAACATTTCCTCTATGTGTCTTTATTTAAGTCGACACCCTGGACGAGTCCCTGAAGCTGTCACCTGAGCATTTCCTGCAGACGTTTGAAGTCAAAGCTCCAGGAAAAGATGACGACAACATCGTGTTTCACTGCAGATCAGGTGTCAGGAGTTCCAAAGCACTGGCCGTTGCTCATCAGCTGGGATTTCACAAGTAAAAAGCTGCAGATTCACACCTGCATCTATAATTCAAATATAACTGATCGTTTTTATCATTTTCTTCTTTTTTCTTCTAGGGCAAGACACTACAGAGGAGGATATTTAGAGTGGTCTGAGCAGCAAGGAAAATGAGCTGAAATCTGCTCCATGTTTGCAAATACTTAAAACAAAACTCTACAATTTTACTGGAAATGTTTTGGCAGCTTGTTGATGAAAATGTGACATTTTATCTGAAAGTGCTTTATGATTATTTTTAAACTAATGTAAATGTTTTAATAAACTCATGGATTTATATCATTTTAGTTTCTCTTTTTAGTTCAGATCTGTGAATATGTTCTATTTCTGTTCAACTGTAACTTTTAAAATACATTTTACAGGTCCTAAAAGTAAATATTTCACTTAAATGAGGGTGATATCTTTACATGTGTTCACTTTGTTATCTTTGGTGCCTGTTGTGTAACACTAGCTCTGATTAGTTATCTCTGCTAACAAAGGATTAGTTCAGCACCTTTTGCTTTTATGCAAGAGGTCATTTCTAACGACATAAAAGCTTCAGCTACTGCTTTTTGTGGGTTTCTTCACATGTGCTGCTCGAATTAGATTCACAACATCATTAAAGGTCAACTTCACTGGAAAAAAACAACTTTCGGTCACTTTTGAGTTTTCATGCTGACTGAACATGAAAGTAGTCTCCAACACCCATCTCCTGCATTCGCTTCTGATGGAAAATTGATGGTGAAACGCTACAATTTGAAAATCCTCACAGATCTACACTCAAAGAATTATTAGGAACTCCTGTTCAACTTCTTCTTAATGCAATTATCTAGTCAATCAATCACATGGCAGTTGCTTCAATGCATTTAGGGGCGTGGTCCTGGTCAAGACAATCTCCTGAACTCAAAACAATGTCAGAATGGGAAAGAAAGGTGATTTAAGCCATTTTGAGCGTGGCATGGTTGTTGGTGCCAGGCGGGCCGGTCTGAATATTTCACAATCTCCTCAGTTACCGGGATTTTCACCCACAAACATTTCTAGGGTTTACAAAGAATTGTGTGAAAAGGGAAAAACATCCAGTATGTGGCAGTCCTGTGGGTGAAAATGCCTTGTTGATGCTAGAGGTCAGAGGAGAATGGGCCGATTGATTCAAGCTAATAGAAGAGCAACTTTGACTGAAATAACCACTCGTTACAACTGAGGAATGCAGCAAAGCATTTGTGAAGCCACAACACACACAACCTTGAGGTGGATGGGCTACAACAGCAGAAGACCCCACCGGGTACCACTCATCTCCAACACAAATAGGAAAAAGAGGCTACAATTTGCACGAGCTCACCAAAATTGGAGAATTGAAGACTGGAAAAATGTTGTCTGGTCTGATGAGTCTCAATTTCTGTTGAGACATTCAAATGGTCGAGTCAGAATTTGGCGTAAGCAGAATGAGAACATGGATCCATCATCTCTTGTTACCAATGTGCAGGCTGGTGGTGGTGGTGTAATGGTGTGGGGGATGTTTTCTTGGCACACTTTAGGCCCCTTAGTGCCAACTGGGCATGGTTTAAATGCCACGGGCTTCCTGAGCATTGTTTCTGACCATGTCCATCCCTTCATGAACACCATGTAGCTATCCTCTTATGGCTGCTTCCAGCAGGATAATGCATCATGTCATAATGCTCCAATCATTTCAACTTGGTTTCCTGAACATGAAAATGAGTTCACTGTACTACAACGGCCCCACAGTCACCAGATCTCAACCCGATGGAGCATCTTTGGAATGTGGTGGAACGGGAGCTTCGTGCCCTGGATGTGCATCCCACAGATCTCTATCAACTACCAGATGCTATCCTATCAATGTGGGTAAACATTTCTAAAGAATGCTTTCAGAACCTTGTTGAATCAATGCCATGTAGATTTAAGGCAGTTCTGAAGGTGAAAGGGGGTAAAACACCGCATTAGTATGATGTTCCTAATAATCCTTTAGGTGAGTGTACGTCACACTGTCGCTTAAGATTCATGGACTCAACCATCTTGACTCACAACAGGGAAGGCTGTTGTTGGTTTAGCGTCCAGGAAACCACAGGGAACGTCTTGGCTAGTAGGAGCTAACTGTTAGCATTAGCAACTCCTCCACACAGCAGAACTCCCTCAGGCTTGTGTTATTTGTGGAGATAAAACATCAGTGTTGTAGAGCAGAGTCAGTGGTACAGTCATGTAGCTGCTACCCAGTCAGAGACAAGATGTCCAAAATATCAGGAAATAAGACCCCAGTGCTTCCTACCCTTCAGTAGTTTCCAGTACGTTACAAGATCACCTTTAATGACTCTTTGTTTTTAAATCTCTCCATCGCCTAGCCCCGCCCTACATAGATGATCTACTGACCATCTACACCTGTCAGGAATTTGTGGTCCAGTTCTCAGTCACTGTTCGGGATCCCGAAGGCTCGCCTCAAGGGATTGATCTTTTTTTAGTGGCTGGCCCAGAATTTTAAGTATTTCTCTCACCTGGCTTCTGATATTGGTTGATCTGTACAGAGATTCTTTTACCTTTTATCTAATTTGCTGTAGTTTTATTACTTGATCTCGTAGTTTTTGTTTTACTTTTCGGGTATTATTTTTTTCTTGTTATTTGTATACTTTTAATATTTTAATATGTTTTATTTTAGGGTGTGCTTTTATATGGGGCGTTGTCATGTACAGCACTTTAGGTTGCGTGAGCAACCGTAAATGGGCTATATAAATAAAGCTGACCTTGACCTTACGTCCTCAATCAGGAGTACTGGAACATTTTTTCCTCAGAGGACGACTTACAAGGCATTCATTTCTGCTAGAGACCACAGCAAATGTTCTAAAAATATGAGTGAATTGGACCTTTAATAATTAGAATTGTATAATCATTTATTTGTAGAACAGTCGCACACGTTTTGTGGCATATTTTCATGCAAATTTATTTTTTACCATTGATTTTTAGCAAAAAGCTGAGAGAAGTAAAGTTCTTTTAGAAGAATGCACTTTGAGAAAATACACAAGTTCATCTAAACGAAATTCAGATAACGATGGGCATGTATTAAGTTATTGGGTAAATATTAGACCTTTTTTATTTTGAATAACTGACACTATTTAGGATCATTATTAAAGTTTTGTTTTACATGTAAAAGTTTGGTCTAAATTATATTACAAAATTCTGAAACAGTTTTTTTTTTTTTGCTAACACAAAACAAGTTCTAAACTTAAAAAGATGGATAATAAAACTTCTAACTAAACTTTAAATCCAGCTTCTTAAGCAGGGAAGTCATGCCACCTTTCCACTAGCCACGCCCATTTCAACAATCTCAAGTTTGTGCACGATTTTCGTAAAGGCTCTAAAGATAAACTTATCAGATAATCCTAGATAATCAAAATTGAAAAATTGCATATATTCATCAGCCTTTGAATGAATGTTTCTCTTTTTTTCATTACTGTTCTTGCACCTGGAAAGCCCATTGAATTGCTTCTACATGAAATGTGTTAAACCAGGGGTCGGCAACCTGTTCCCATCAAAGAGCCATTATTACCCGTTTCCCATAGTAAAGAAAACACTGGGAGCCACAGCAGCCGCGGCGTTGTGGGCGGGGCTTACCCTCTGACAGCAGAGAGCTGCTTTAACCAATCACAACAGGTGACAGCAGCCAGTACCGGTCGCTCGTGTACGTCAAAGTTATCTTTCATAAGACGATAATCAATAAAACGATTTATATAAAATGGATCCAGAAGTTGTAGCCTGTCTCTGCCTACAATATTTTGATATTTTTCACTCTGTTGGTGGTTTTACTGAGCAGGTGTCACTTTTGTCATACGTTTATTTTTAAAACATGTTTAGACTGTTCAGAATACAAATCCAGGCTCTGTCACGTTTGATTGTTGTAATTAAACTTTGTAGGTGGGGAAGGTCAGAAAAGGATCCGATCAATTCGTTTTTCCCTCATTTACAGTGACGGAGATAACGGCGCAGTGCGCCTGGCTCTGGTGTTAATCAAGTTTAATTTTATCTCTTTGCAACCATTTTCACAAGAAAACAGAACAGTTAAAAGCAGGGCTTGTGTTGACCGGATAGTTCCCATATTTGACCGTTTATTTTGACGGAGAAAGAATAGAAAGAATTACCCCGACGCATGCAGACGAACTGACATTTTATTTGTTAGGCACATCGCAGATGTAGCTAAATCACTCAAGAAAAGATTCCCATCTGAACATCTGAGCTGGACACTGCTCAGCGCAGCTCGCTGTCAGCTCATACGTACGGTGCACAGCGAGCTGAAGATGTGGAGAGGGACTTGGAGCGCGTCGCAGAACCAGAGCGCATGCAGGAAGATTCCTCTGACTGAAACGAGACTTGTCATTTAGAAAATGTTCCCTGATTATGTAACTTTGGCTGAATAGTGCTTGTTCCTGTCTCCAATGTGGCGACACATCCAGGAGCCTGTCTAGGAGAATCCCAGAATCTCACATCCTCTTCAGCTCAGGAAGCGCCTACGATTACGCACAAGCGTGACCTGTCAACCTGGTCTCACAGTAAGACTGGGTTGAAACTGTTCAGGTTTACGCAGACAATCTTTACATTTAGAATTGGCATACAGATGTAAAATTAATGCAGTAAAATATAAAGCATTTTATTTAAATATCCATTCATTATTTTACAAGCACAGAGAGCCGCATCAGATGGATGGAAGAGCCGCATGCGTCTCCAGAGCCGCGGGTTGCCGACCCCCGTGTTAAACAGATAAAGCTGCTCAGTTTTGCCTAAAATGCGTGGTGTGTTAGGAGCACTCTGGTCCTTTCTGAAGGACATCAGGACCACTCCATCTATAAATCCGGGTTTTGAAACATGTTGGATTATCTTGGGCTGATTTTCGAGGACCATCAAACTTGCTACCATTTGAACATGATGTTTAGCCAATCAGAAAGCGAGGTAATGGAAGCGTGCAGCATGCTCCACCATGTTCGTTTACTTAAAAGCCACTTTTTTCTTGCATGATTTATGAGTCAGGAGTGCTCTTAAGTGAAAGTGTGTGGCTTTTATTTTTTTATTTAACCTTTATTTAACCAGGATAGAGACCCATTGAGGTTAAGAACCTCTTTTACAAAGGTGTCCTGGCCAAGAGGCAGCAAAAAATACAAACAGCTACAACGTAATGACAATGATAAAACACTCAATCATTAAAAGCAGTTACAAGTTACTAATGCAGTCTCTGAAGCGTTCAGTTAGGTTTTAAAGGCATTTAGTGAAACCTGCTCAGTCATTTTCCAGGTTTTCTGCAGCTGGTTCCAAGCAGAAGGAGCAGAGCAGGCGAAGGCTTTCTTTCCTAACTGTGTGCGAGCAAAAGGAACAGAAAGTAGCAACTGATCGTTAGACCTTAAAGAATAGGAATCAACATTTTTTTCGTGTGATTAAAGTGCAAATATAAGGAGGTAACAATCCAAACACTGCCTCGTAAATAAAAACATACCAATGATTTTGTCTTCTTATTGCCAATGACGGCCATTTCACTCGTGAATATAATTCACAGTGATGTGTTATGGCTCTACAGTTTGTGATGAATCTCAGAGACGCATGGTAAGCCGAGTCCAGCTTTTGTAGCACAGTTAAAGAAGCATTCATTTATATAAGATCACCATAATCTAGTACAGCTAAAAAGGTAGTAGTGACAAGTTGCTTTTTTCCTTCAAATGAAAAACACGACTTATCACGGATGTGTGTCGTAGCCAACTAGAACCAGATATACTGGTATATCCGTGGTTTTGTGTTCACATGTGTGGCTGCCGTGTGAACCAGGCTTTAGATGCAAATTAGAAAAATAAGTTTAACCATCATAAATTTCCTATTAAGGGATTTTTTTTCAAATTCTGCATATGAAGGTGTCATTTTACCCGAATCACCTCTATATAAGTCAATAAGCAGAAATGGAGTCTAAATTTTAAACAGCACTCTAGCAATAATTTTTTAGAGTGTAGTGACTCTCCCCATCTGCCCTGCTGCAAGCACATTTGTTCTGTTGTCTCCATCCAAGATGTTTACAGGTCCAGAGTCAGACAAAGGGCCGCTGACATGTCTGCAGAACCCACACACCCTGCAAACGGTCTATTCAAGCTTGTACCATCACGTTGGCACTACAGAGCATTTAAAAAGAAAACGGTCGCCACAGAGGCGGTTTCTCCCCAGGCTGTTTCTCTGATGAACTGTCAGAGTAATAAGCTACATTATGGTGGACAAAAAGCACTCTTCACTACCTCTATCTGCTGTTCTTGGCTCTTTTGTTCTATTTTCATGTGCTTCTCTCAGTTACTGATTTTTTTTTTCTTGTTAATGATAATTGTGTGATGTGAGCGTGTGAAACTAAAGCCAAATCTTTTGATTGTGTTACAAACTTGGCCGATAAATCTGTTTCCGGCAACTTCACAGTAGACATCATATTCAGATCTTTACCAGTCAAATCGGCTTTTCTCTAAAAACGAGTGAAAAAGCTGCCAAACCCCAAAGAAAAGTTATAAAATGACTTTAAAAAGCACAAAAATGTCTTGATCAAGACTATTTTAAACGGTTAAAAGAGTTTTCCTCTCATTGATAGTATGAATAGGAAATGACTCGAGACTTTTCTGCGTCATTTTTGTTATTGCATGTTTAGAGCTATTTCCTGGTTATCAACTACGTGCTGTTTCTCCAACGACCCCACCGTGACCCTGTCACATGGAGTTGAGTAAATCTGCCACCTAGACCTCCAGGTTTGAGCAGAATTAAAACATTTCTACTCCTAAAACAGTAGATGGCAGCAACATTTCAGCCAAATCTTCAAAATAAGTATTTGTTCCCTAAATCATAACTTTTAACCCTCCCACTGTCTTTATGGGTGACCCCGCAAGGCAAGTTGACCATTGAGCAGGATTGATGGTTTATCCATTGAGGTCCGTGTGGCAGGGGTGAGGTGGTGCTCACTCCTCACCCCTGCCACATGGACCCAAGGGATAAACCATCAACCCTGCTCAATGGTCAACTTTCCTCGCGGGGGTCACACCTTTTAGGAGAGTGGGAGGGTTAAAAATCACCAGGCCTGACCTTCACGTTAGGATCCTGACAACACCAGCTTTATGGTTTGCATGGAGTCTATGCAAGCAGGGAAAACAGATCATATTTTACTCAGCTTGTGGATAGTTTATCCCTCAGAGGAAACATTAGGAGGGCAGTGAATGTCTGGATGTATTGCAGCGAGTTGGGAAGAGGCTCTGACCCGTAAGACGCTGTCATCGGCTCGTGTTCATCTCGATTATAAATCTCTAACTCAGTGAGGCGAGAGCCAATCCAGGATAAATTACACACTTCCGCCGGCTGCCATTCATGCTGTGGAGACTGAGATGGATTTCCTCGACAATGCGTGTTGCACAGATGCAGACGCAGTTAAGAACACAGAAAGATTTATATTTAATGAATGACGAACACTTTCAGTTCCAGCTGCAGGACACATTAGGATTCTTTCCAGCTCTTTGCAGATGAAGAGAAATCTGCCAGAGGAGGAGGATGGGTCGTGTTTCTGATGAGCACCAAGGACGTTCGGACACTTTTACATTAGTTAAGTCACAAACTGGTCGGCGTTTTTTTTTTCCAGTGAAAAATGATCCGTTCATGTTGGTCAGCTCTACTGCGGTTCCACAGAGCAGTCTGTCAGCTTCCTGCTGCTGGGTGCCTTTTAAAACAACTGGACCAGTGTAATAAAATCTATAGTGTCACCTGTGTCTGCTGTTAAAGATATGTGGAAACAGGAGCTTTCTCAGTTGGTGGCATCTTTACTGCAGGATAAGGAGTTATGCATTTCCTGTGTGGGTTTCACAAGCTGTGACTCATCACCCCTCTATCAAAGACTAATGGGTACCAATAACGTTTTTGCCTCTAACAGAATATCTCATGAACCACTGGAACGATTTCATTGAAACCTCCAGGAAATAATCATTGCTCACTCAACCACAAACGACTTTTAAATTATTCTGATTATATTTTCTGATTTTCAGTACTCCTGGTGAAGGTTCTCAGTCATCCAGGTGATGATAGTCCAAAGGGGTTCCAATGAAGGCAAACCGGCCTTCTTTGATTTCTTGAAGACGTTTAGCTTATCATCCGAGGAGCTTTGCCAGTTCTAGAAGAGGAAAAGAAGCACGTCAAGAAAGCTCTCGAAAAACTGCAGACACTCTAACTGGGCCTTTGTGAATTCAACAAAGAATCTGGGAAATAATCCACAGCCAAAAATAGAAACGCAAGGACAACAGGCACAAAAGCACCACCATCCCATACGTGGCAGGTTTCAGAGAAGCTGAGAAGAATCTTCTCCAAACACAGAATCCTGGTAAACTTTAACCCCAACAACACCCTCAGACAGAAAATGGTCCATCCAAGAGACAAAACACCCAAACAGAAGCTTAGTGGCGTTGTTCATGCAGTCCAGTGTGGTGACGACTGTCCAGATCTTTACACTGGGGAAACTGAACAACAATTACACAAGCGCATGGCACAACACGGGAGAGCCACCTCTTCAGGTCAAGACTCTGCAGTCCACCTGCACTTGAAGGACAAGGACACACCTTTGAAGATGACAAAGTACAGGGAAGTAAAGTACTTCAGTAAAGGAAGCTATCTATGTGTAACGGGAAACGCCTTCATTAAACAGAGGAGGAGGTCTCAGGTTTCGCCTTTCTAGAACCTACAATGCAGCTCTAAAACTAATTCTAGGTCACACCCCCCTGCTTCTAATCAAAACATCCATTCTAACACAATAGGTATTAACAACGTAAACGGCTCCCTGGTGGTATAGGAGGAGGGGTATTCATAGGTAGTTTCAGCTCATTAAGCACCAATAGACATCTACAGTTTATAAGCTTGACTCTCCCATATTCCAGTCAGAATTGACAAAGCTCCATGGAGGAGAAGCTAAACGTCTTCAAGAAACCGAAGAAGTTCAGTTGCCTTCATTTGAACACCTTTGGAGTTGTAGTATTATTTCTTAGTCTGATCTACTCTCCTTGTGTGCAACGTTTTAGGGGTAAATGATCTTACCGTTATTAATCATTTTATCCAGTTTTTTTTTTACTTGTGCTCTACAGACCTTTGCAATATCCTTATCTGTCAAAGATGCTCTGTAAATACATTTTACTATTGTGTTTACTTAAAGTCTGCTCAGATGAGCTATGCTGGTCAATAGTAAATATAAAAATGGCTACAGCTCAATTAGTGTTCAAGCTATTAAGCTACAAATGGCTGTGATGTTTGTCATTTTACTATGTCGATGGTTCTTACACATTGCACTTTTAATCTTAGTCAACCAACCAACCAATCCAAGATTGGCTAATGGTTTTAATCAAACTTAATAATGGCTTGGACTCTACCAATTTTACAGATACTGGGCTAAAATTCCTCAGTTTCGTAGCTAAGAATCATTCACGTGATCAGAGTGCAGCTCATGCATGAGATTATGCATGTTTAAAAGAATAATCCCATTATTTATCCAGCAGGAGCAGGTGAGTTGGATTCCTGGAATGCTGGGACTTTTAATTAAATATTGCTTCAACTCTTGCCTTGGTCTGTGGTGCTGGGCTGATTGTCTTATCTTAATTTAAGGGGAAAAAACATCTGGGAAGGTGAGATTCCAACTCCAGATTCCCATATTGTAATTGATGTATTTTCCTGCCAGGTCATGATTGAAGGACACTCAGGAGACATACAGGCTTAACACGGCTCTACTCCCCCCCCCCCCCCCCCCCTCATTCTGTTTGACTTTATTTTGTGTGTGACCGCTTCTTTAATGAGGACAACCTTAGGCTATTTTTATTTGAGTGCCACTTCCAGCAAAGCATGACCCAACCTGGTTGTGGGGGCTTCAAGAGCACAACACGTGAACCTGAAAACAAAAATTTTTTAATTAACTTGACAGGGAGGGTCAAATCCAGTCTAACAGTCATTTTCCGGTTGGACTAATTGGGCGCGAAGGGAGACACCTGCCGTCTCCACTTACGCGCGTCTCCGCTGCGCACGTAGAAATCAAACCGAGCTCAGCGCGTCTTGCAGAAGCAGCAGCCTTCGAGGCGCAGATTTTGGATAGATTCCGCAACAACCTTCAATATTTTTTGGAGGGAGCTTCCTGCACGTTCATATCCCCCATGTGTGCGTCATGGCACCGAGCCCACCTCCCGCTCCTGCTGCTGGACGCTGTAACCGGACAACTTTAATTTCTGCACGGATGAAGCCGTTCATCCAAGGCTTCTGATGAATACTCTGCTGGGAAACGGTAACAGGTAAGGAAAGCTGCGCACCTTTTGCCTGGGAAGTGAAACCGCGCCAAATCCATCAAGACGCGCGTTAGAGAAACGCTGTTTTTGCCTGTGCTCTGATCATTTAGTTTGCAAAATGATTCCTCTGCATTTTTCCAAGTTTATTAAACCCAGACAACATTTAATGCGCAGACAGATGTGATGAATTTGTCATAACAAACATAGAAGAAAAATAATTCAGTCAGAATCTGTCTGCAAAGTCCTGAACCCCAATTAATCATTTTCTAAGATACAGTACAGTCTGATTCTTCACATGCACGTGCAGCCAAATCTGCACGTGCATGTGAAGAATTAAGTAAAATAATCAGTTTTGGGTCAGATGGACAAAAATAGTGAAGTGGAGCATCCGTTTTGTGTATTTTATTTGTTTTCCAGGTGGAAATGATCCTTTGGCTCGATAATCAAACACTAACCGATACACTTAGATGAAATCTTTTACATTTCTTTCTTTTCTGTAGATGTGCTTTCATAAAAAATCTCCCAATCTAAAATATTTGCAGGTAATCTGTATCAGAAGTTTTCTCCTGCTTCTTCAGCTTCTTTTGTGGAGTGCTTGATACTGCAGTCATTGAGTAGCTGAGTGGAATTACAGACCCAGGAAATCATTAAAAGCCTGGGTGTGAGCCAGGTCTTTAAATATGATCTGATTCTTTCACTCTCTCCCTAATCCTGTCACTGGAAACGGAGGAGAGTGGGATTAAGATGGATTGGTTTGTTTAGTATCTGGACACATGTTGTGAGAATTACCAACCGCTCTGATGTCTGGACTCAAGCCAGACTGGGAGGTTTGGAGACAAACTGAGAGGAAGGATGGAGTGCAAGAAGCAGAACGTGGGAGCAGAGCCAGTTGGACATCTTTTTGTACTTGTTAGCCGTCCATGATGAGCTAACCTCACTGACACTGCTCAAAAGCCCGCTGCCAACCCCCATTAAAGTTATCTCCTCTATTGTCAGTACCACACACTATATTTAGGGATAAATGAGGAACAAATGAATGTTTGGCACAGAGGGATTCAGCTGTACATTGCTGCTGTTTTTCATGAGGTCTAAGGGAAGCAGAGAGAAGCTGATGATATTGCTTTCATTTTTTTATTCAGCATAAAAACGAAAGAAATGCATATAAACAGACAAAGTAAAGCTCTGGGATGCTTTTCAGACATGATGTTTTATTTATCAGCTGAAGGGAATATTGTTGCTGAGAGGGAAACTCCTTCTAGGCCTTTGTCGTGGAATTATGATGCACTTATCTGACTAGTGAGGTGTGAGAAATTTACTGTTGCATGGGAATCCGAAGAAGAGTTAAACAATGCTTCTTTTCTTTGGGTAGGTTTGCCAAACATCTCACCTCCCATGTCACCGGGACGTCTCCATGGCGATGTTTAGCAGTGCCGAGCGGCTCTTGAACGAGTCGGACCGCCTTGCATACGATGAGAAGAATGAAAGCTCAGATGCACCGGGGAAGGATGAGGGGGAGCGCAACTACTACGCCATGCTGTACTCCGTGCTGATCCTGGCCATTGTGTTTGGGAATGTGTTGGTGTGTTTGGCTGTGCTGAGGGAACGCTCGCTCCAGACAACCACCAACTACCTGGTGGTCAGCTTGGCTGTGGCTGACCTGCTGGTGGCCTCGCTGGTCATGCCCTGGGTCGTGTATCTGGAGGTGAGTACCATCTGCTTTAACAAAACTCCTGAAGAATTGAAAGAAGTGCTTAATCTTGGTTTAAAATTATGTTTGTGCTTCAAATGTGGAGATGGGTAGAGTAAATGTTTTATACATTTGCTTTCTTGCTCAAACTTACTGAATTTATCTAACAATATCGGAGGATCGGAAGGTTTACTGGACATTTTTAGGAGCTGACAGAGGTATCTGTGTCTATCATGGAACATGCAGTAATGCAAAAGCAAAAAGGCAGGAAATGGTATTAAACTGTGACTTTTTCAGTTGTTGCATTCAGCTCCATCACTAACTGTACGACCCAATACTCACACTGTACGTTTGTTAGCCACACGTCGGAACTTCAGCCCCAGAAACCTGGAAGAGAGGAGGCTGTTGGGCTGTTATTGGTGTCTGTTGTCCTTTAGGCTTGCCGAAGACGTCAGGGGACATGAGGGGGTTTATGGGGGTTGGAGGTAGAAGAAGAATGAATGGCATGTAGGGAGTAAACATTGGTGCGGATCAATTTTATTAATGTATAAATACAGCAAACCCTCTTTCTTGGCAATCTTTGCCATTACGTGCGGAGAAAAGCGTAAAAAGTATAGGAGATGTCCCGTATGGATGAGGAGACAGCTGGGCAGACGTGTTGTCTTATGTGCTGTGTGAGAGGTTCTGGTACACAACACAAAACTCAACCTGACTTCAATTCTTGCGTGAATAGAAAGTGTACACCCGTAGCTAGCTAACATGAAAATGGTTTTATTACACAATTCGTCCAGCAGAGGGGGCTCTAATTGCAGTGAGCTGTGCTTGGGAACTATTTGGTGGTTTAACACCCCCCCAATCCAACCCGTCACAGCTGAGTGCCAAGTAGGGAGTCATTGGGTCCCATTTTTAAAGTCTTTGGTATGAGCAGACCGGGATGTGAACCCCAATCTCCCAGTCCCAGGACTCTACCACCAGGCCACTGAGAAGGTAGCCTCAAAATCTTATTTCGATCTCCCTTCCTACCATTAAACATTCAGAGAAATAAGACAGAATCATGTAGCACGGACGTTACAACCAAAGCACATCAACAGGCCCCCTAGTGGTTGGCTTCAGTATAAGTTTTAAGCCCCACCCCCTCCATATTAACAATAGGGCATTTTCTTGATCGAACTATCAAAACTTCAGATAAGTTCATAGGTTTCAACTCTTGTTGGTTTGTGAGTAGCCCCTTTTTTAGCAGGACTTTCAGCCTCTCATCCCAACTCAGACCTCAGAAATTCAACATGGCAGCTCCCATAAATGGGGTGTCATGGCTTCTCTTTTGAACAATAGCAGTAGACTGAGACATTTTGTTTAGGAAAACATTTGCGTGCCATCTTGTGATGGAAACAGCATCAGGACAAAGCTAATTTTATCCGTTATTTAAGATACTTGCACAATGGCAAGGAATAACCATAACGACTCATGTTGGTGGAGCTGCAAACACACCTGGTCAGCAGGTTTGAATATTCAAGCCTTCTAACTGATGTTTTGGAAAACTATAGATCAAAATTAACTCGTTACTTCTGAGTAGGGCGGGGCAAGAAAGCGAAAATTTCTTTATCGAAATTTCTGACTCTTATCGAGATAATTTTTCGCATGTCAATAAATTTGCTAATAAAAAATGAAAAGATGTGTGATCGAAAACATGAATTTGATGTTTAATAGAAAATTACAGCTTATTTTAACTGTTAGCAAACCACTTAACAAACTTAAGCTTTTAGCTGATTATTCACCCCATTTGACAGCTTTTTTAAAACTATTTATTTTTTACTTTAATCAATTTAGCAATTTAACCTCATCTAACAAAATTTACGTCATTTCATTTTAAACAGCTGACATGTTATTTTTTCCATCGTTTGGTTAAAGCAACTGGTTTGTTCATTAATCTTTGTTATTCACCCACTGGTCAGTTTAATCACCATTAATTCATTAACTGAAGGTTATTTTATCTCCATTAGCACAGAAATTATAGGTATCAATCCCATTTAGTCATTTTTTTCCTGGTTACTATCCTTTTTATCCCAGCTGCATAGTTCCCTTTTATATCCTAATATAATCAATTGGGATTTAATTATTTTCAGATTAGGATCAGTTTTACAGAGATATGCTGCGTATCCTTGGGAGAACATCTTCCTCCTAATTGGAGATAACTAATTAATGATGAGAGCTCAGAAGGAATAAAGGTTAAATAGAAAACACCTATTAGTCTTAATCAATCTTGATTTGCTTGCTAATTGTTAATTTCCTCAGCATCCCACATGCTCAGCAACCCTGTTATGTGTAAAGACACGTGTGGCCCTCGGGCATCCATATTTCATCAAGAAAACACACCGCCTACCGAGGACAGACAGTTGGTGTCCTGTGTTCATAAGTGTGTGTAGCCTTGAACTGATTGTGTTGCTCAAGGACAGATTTACTCATCAGGTCTAAAAATATTCCAGTACAAGTCCAGTCCAGTTGCGTTTAACAAACAGATGCCCCACTGGACCATGTTTGCTCCGGGTCAGCAGAAAGTAATATTTGTTTCATGTTGTGTAGAATATTCAATAGCGGGTTAACTTGGGGGGAGAAAACACACAGACTCGACAAGGAACGCTGACAAATTAAAGATGATCACATCCTATGAATAGCAAGTGAAGGACGCCGGGAACCATGGCAGGAGTCGGTCGTGAGTTTATTCCGGGTTTGTAGTCATGCTGTGAGAACAAATGCGTTATTTATTAATGTTCCAGAATGTGTGCTGTCATTTAGGACTTGAAGGATGCAAGATTCCTAAATGTTTCAACTGGAGCTCTGTGTAAAGAGAAAGTGGTAAGAGGGGGAGTGCTGAAGGCAAAGATAATAAAACTACCAAGATAATCCAAAGAAGCACCCTCACCCTTTAACCTTTAATCTGAAAAAAATGCATCACCTTGTCACAGCTAGGAGGTTGCTGGTTGGCTCAGTGAGAAACATGACAATCACTCTCACTACCCTCAGCAGGTACAAATCAAGTGTCCTTGCATAAGTCACTTCATCCTTGGCTGGCTGAGCTATGACCTATACCTAGGTATAGGCTGTATTGGCTGCAGTAAATGAGCGTTTTCTTCCCACAGCTTATCCTAAATGATGGATCCTGGCCTCTGCAGATGTATGAGCTGTCTATAGGAACAGCTCCATTTGTAGAGTGGAAGTTAGTCAACTTCCTGGTTAGTGGGTGATTTGTTTCAAAGGCGATCAGACTCAAATCCTAGGACTTTTCAAAGTTGGAAAAACATTCGTCACACAAAAGACCAACGTAGGACTCTCCCCTACAGTAGTGATGAGGTTACAGTCGAGGCCACGTCAAGCAAAATTTGGGATGGAATTATTTCTATTTATTCAAAAATAATCTTTAAGGCAAGTCATCTTTCTCAACCAATTCATCTGTTTTCCTTCACTTATCAAGTATATGGAGATAACAGATCAGCCAAAGTCTGGTTCACACAGCAGGAGTTTTGGCTGATTTTCAAACAAGAGAGTTGGTTTATAAAGAAAAATCACCAAAACACTAGTTTTTCTCCTAGTCTACGGTGAGCAGCAACTGTGCAAAAACTGCTTTCTGTGGAAGACAAACCGTCTCACCAGAATATGACATTATTTTCTTTTTTTTACTTTGAATTTATGACATTTAATTTTTATCGAGTCAAATTATGTGTTTGAATGTTTTTAATTTAAAATACAACTACATTTTTAACAAAAAAATAATTATCAGCAAAAACTGAAACAACCTCCTGGTGACCCAAGCCAAAGCAATCGCCACTCAATCCAGTCGACACGTCACTGGTGTCAAGTGATCATATAAGCTTAATTTGATTGGCTAAAAACCTGATTGATCGAGTGATGATTACTTTGGCTTGAATCACCGGGAGGTCTCCTCAGTTGTTGAAATTTTGCTGTAAAATTTCTGATTTAGAATTTTTACAGCTGAAACTTTTATGTTGAAATTCTGTTGTAGTATTTCTGTTGTATTTTAGGTTAAACATTTTTAAATACATAATTTCACTGAATACAAATTCAATGTATAAGGAAAGTCATATTATGAGATAATATTACTTCCATATGTTTCATTCATGGAAATTCACCATTCAGAGAAAACAGGACTAAAAACCACAGTAAAGAAGGGTTCTGCACGCTTGTGTTACCTTGCTTCCTGATTGGCTAGACGTCACATTCAACAGGCATGTTTGACTAAAAATTAGACCAAGACCATCCAACATGTTTGAAGCCTTGATTTATGATCAGAGTAGTCCTGATATCTTTCTGAGTGTACCAAGTGCTCGTAACACACCACACATGGTAGGATTATCTGATAAGATTATCTTTAGAGCTATAAGACTGTCAGAAGGGGCGGCGCTGGTCAAAATAAACTTATCCTGCCAAGTGAACCTGTCATGATCTGCCCCGGCCTCCCTGACTGTGTCACTCCTGCCTTAATTAGTCCTATTGTTCTCACCTGCCCCTCGTTACTATGCCCATGTGTTCCTAATTCTTCCTGTGTATTTATACCTCCCGTCTTGTACCTGTCTTGGTTGGATCATTGAATGTGCATGTCCTCGTTTGTCCTATCTCTCCTGGTTGCTATTAAATCCATTTTTATTTTTCATCCGTGCCTGCTCTCCTGCCTCCTGAACCCTCCACCACACATGGTCTGCCATCTCCACCCTCACCTCATGACAGAATGATCCAACCAACCTGGACCTGTGGTGAGCTTAACATTCTGTTCTGGAGGATTTTTTGTTATCCCCTTTCATCGGCGGGAGATTACGGCCTGGAGTTGCGTTTTTCGGCGCATCCTACCTGTTCTCGGGGTGGTCGAAGCCCTCTGGGAGATCCTGGCGCATCCTGTTTGTCTTCGGGGTGGTCAGGGTCATTCTCCTCCTGCTGTTTTCACCCTGTCCTGTTTTTCATGGAAGCTGCTGTTTTCTGGAGTTTTTTATGGAGGTAAAACCCCCTGCGCACGCCAGCGTTCTTCGGAGTGGCAGGGCTGGTCTTCCGCTCCGTGGCTTCTTCCCTTCACCTGAGCCTAACCGTGGGTCCAGTCGAGTCATGGTGTGCACCTGCTCAGGACTATTTGCAGAGTACCTGCTACCGCTCCTGGTTTCCTCGCGTCGCTCCTGCTGTTCTTCCGCTTCCTGGTTCACGCCTGCAGGGTCTGTGCCTGCAGGGTCTGTGCCTGCAGGTCCTTCATGCTGCAGTCTCTGCTGGGTCCCACGCCTGCTGCTGCAGTTCCTACTGGGTCCCACCCCGGCTGCTGCAGTTTAGTGTTCCTGTTCCAGTCAAGTGTTCCTGTTCCAGTCAAGTGTTCCTGTCTCAAGTCTCAAGTCAAGTGTTCGTGTTCCTGGTCTCAAGTCAAGTGTTCGTGTTCCTTTTCTCAAGTCTCAAGTCAAGTGTTCGAGTCAGGAGTTTGTGTGTCCAAGTCCTAGTTTCCTGGTCCATGCTCAAGAGACCCATTGTAAGTCAGAGTTGTGCCGCCTGACAGAGAGGCCCCTGCTCGGCAGCCCCGGACTGAGTTCTGTGTTCCCGAGTCACGTCTTCAGTGTTCTCTAGTCTCCTGTGCTATGTGGTTTATGGGCGCCTGGTATCCGCCCCTTAAGGGGGGGAACTGTCATGATCTGCCCCGGCCTCCCTGACTGTGTCGCTTCTATCTTAATTAGTCCTATTGTTTTCACCTGCTCCTCGTTAATATGCCCATGTGTTCCTAATTCTTCCTGTGTATTTATACCTCCCATCTTGTACCTGTCTTGATTGGATCATTGAATGTGCATGTCCTCGTTTGTCCTGTCGCTCCTGGTTGCTATTAAATCCATTTTTATTTTTCATCCGTGCCTGCTCTCCTGCCTCCTGAACCCTCCACCACACATGGTCTGCCATCTCCACCCTCACCTCATGACAGAACCAGGTTTAATATAAAAAAATCCCTGAGTCCAAGCTGATCTGTATGCAGGAATAGATTAAGGTTAGAGTGAAGGATGATCAAGAAGTGCTGATGTTGCAGAAAAGGCTAGACATTTAAAAATCCATGCTTTTATAATCATAACTGTATAATGTATTCTTGTAGGATTTTCTTTGCACATTTTAAAACTAAAAAACGTATTTACAAAAAAGTAAGTTACAAAAGTAACATCTTTTTCACAGAAATTATTCCAGCTACAGCTGTTTAATGAATCTGCCTCACCTTGAAACTTTATCTCAAGTCTCAGGGCACCAGGCGTTTCTGCACCTGCTATGTTTTAACTGAAATATGCAGCACAGCACCCTGCAGAGAGCATATATCACATACATACATAGGATTATTCCCTCTGTGGAAACATTTAATAAGTACAAACACGTGCTGCAGGCTTAGTGTGAAGAAATGACTGACAGGTGATTTTAACCCTCTGGAGGCAGACGTTGCATATTTGCATTGTTAAAACCTACCTACCTGGTTACTCCACATACGTATTTCATGAGCATTTTTTTTTACTCAGAAGTACATCTGAAGGACTTTGTTTTTCGTCCTTTTATCAAAACTTAATTTGAGCCTGAGAGGGTTAAAGTGGGACTGAACACTTGCAGCACCTTTTTGGCTTTTAACTTCTAATAATTTTTACCCCAGCATTGTGCACATGGCAAAATGCAAACAGGTTTTTGCAGTTCTAACCATTTTATTGTCTTGAGGACAATTACTTTGTTTTAAAAAAAGTTTAATCCAGCAGAAGCAGGATAATGCATATTCATTTTAATGAGGTGGTAGTTAGTAATTGACTGGGTCTGCAATCGGGAATTAAAGCTCATGAAATATCAGACGGAAGAGCCGGGATCATGAAGATCCAAAGCAGTGGAGCAGAAAAAATGCAAACAGAAGAAAAACCAAGGATTAATAATCAGAATACATACAGAGCAGCAAAAACAGGATGAGTCTGGAGCGTGACGAACACTGAGAACTCGGACGTGGCAGCCGGCTGCTGGCGGAGCAGACATTCTGCAGGAGTCTGATGGTGGATCGGATTCAGCTGGACAGCTGACTTCACACAGGTGTTTCAACTTCTGCAATTAGGCTCTGAGGAGTAGGAGGAGCTTCAAGACCAATGAGAGAGGAGACAGGTTTCTGTAAGGCTGAACCTAGCTGTCCTTCGAAAAATAATGAATTATCTTTCCAGTCGTTCGGAGCATCCAGAAATGGTAAAATGGTAAATGGCCTGTATTTGATATAGCGCCTTCTAGAGTCCTAGAACCCCCCCAAGGTGCTTTACAACACAATCAGTCATTCACCCATTCACACACTGGTGGGGATGAGCTACAATGTAGCCACAGCTGCCCTGGGGCGCACTGACAGAGGCGAGGCTGCCGAGCACTGGCGCCACCGGTCCCTCCGACCACCACCAGCAGGCAACATGGGTTAAGTGTCTTGCCCAAGGACACAACGACAGCGACAGACTGAGCGGGGTTCGAACCTGCAACCTTCCGATTATGGGGCGAGCACTTAACTCCTGTGCCACCGTCGCCCCAAAGGATTGTCTGCAGAAGAAACAGTGAGCGCTGCTACCATGAGTCCTTTATCCTACCAACAAGTATTCATCTGTGAGGGTGCTTCTCAACCAAGGGAGTGTATTCATTCACAGTTTAGCCTCAGAACACAGACATGAAAAAAGAATGGTACCTAAACATCATCCCAGAGGAACTCCTCTTTTCCGTTCAAGAGCACATAAGTGATAAATGGTGTCCATCTCTACAAAGCACTGGAACTTGAAGATACAGTCAGAAATAAGTGACTCAGGGAACATCCTCATCAAAATTTAAGTATTTTTTTAAGAACTTAATCTCACTGAGAATGTGTGTTTAAGCCTCAAAAAGCAGCTGGACCAACAAAAACTCACCAATTCAGAAAACCTGTTTGAACTGCTAAATCTTTGAAAAAGTAAATGCTTGTGATTATATTTTATTAAAATATAGTCACAAGCTGTAAAAAGAGGAAAAATCCTAATTATATTTTCTAAGCCTTTGTTTACAGCTGTAGTCAGAGTTTCTGAACAAAAAGAGCCTAAAAACTTCCAGATTCTCCTTTGGCCTAAGAAGAAGAAAAAGAAAATATCATTTCTATAGCACCCCTCAAGATAAAAATCAAGAGGCGCTTCACAAAAATAAAATGTAAAAAAATAAAAAGGAATTTAGAAAATGGTTACAAATATATTTTGAGCAAAAAATAGACAATTGTGATTAAAAAAATGTTAAGACAGAGAGAGAGTGAATAGGAAAGAGGGAAATCAGTGGATCCTGAGGAAGGTGGAATAGGCCGGGAGAGCCGAATAAAGAGAGAGAGGTGAAGAAGGTCACACAAAAGCCAGCTTGAACAAGTGAGTCTTCAGCTGTTGTTTTAAAGGAGTCCACTGAGTCCACTGATCTCAGGCTCAGGGGGAGAGAGTTCCAGAGTCTGGGGGCCACAGCAGCAAATGATCTGTCACCTTTGGTCTTTAGCCTGGTGCACTACACAACCAGTAGGCCTTGATCACCGGACCTCAGGGACCTGCTGGGGGTGTAGGGACTAAGAAGATCACCAACGTAAGATGGTGCTTGTCCATGTAAGGCCCTATAGACCAGAACCAGGATCTTGAAATGAACCCTGAAGTTGACTGGCAGCCAGTGAAGCTGGAGGAGAAGCGGGGTGATGTGGGTGTGTTTGGAGGACTTGGTCAGAAGCCGAGCACAGGCATTCTGAACCACCTGTAGACGGTTCAGGGAGGTTCTGCTCAGACACGTGAAAAGAGAGTTACAGTAGTCTAAGCGTGAGGAGATGAAGGTGTGGAGAACGGTCTCAAGTTCAGAGCGGGACAGAATGGGACTCAGCTTAGCAATGTTCCTGAGATGGAAGAAGGAAGAGTGATCAAGAGAACTGACATGAGAATCCAGTGTGAGAGCTGGGTCAAAGGTCATGCCAAGATTCCTGACAGAAGGTTTGGTGTGAGCAGCAAGCTGACCAAGAGAGTCTCTGACTTTGGGAACCAGCTTGTCTGGGGCAAAGATGAGGATCTCAGTCTTATCTTCATTCAGCTGAAGAAAGCTCCCAGCCATCCAGGTTTTGATAGTCTAAGCAGGTGTGTAACAGCTGCAGCTTAGACATCTCATGGGGCTTAAAGGAGATGTACAGTTGGATGTCATCTGCATAAAAATGGTAGGAAATTCCTTTGAAGGAGCTCAGGATGTACTGAAGAGGAAGCAGATAGAGGAGGAAGAGCAGAGGCCCCAGCACAGAACCTTGTGGGACACCATGGGTAAGGGAGGTGGTGGAGGACCTAAAAGTGGAGACGGCCACAGAAAAGGAACGCTCAGAAAGATGAGAGGAGAACCACTCCAGAGCAGATCCTGATAGGCCTACCCATTCCCTCAACCTCTCCAGTAGAAGGTGATGGTCAACGGTGTCAAAGGCAGCAGTCAGGTCCAGCAGGACCAGAACAGAACAGTCTCCTGCATCACTGTGGGTCAGAAGGTCATTAGAGACCCTAAGAAGAGCTGTTTCAGTAGAATGAGCTCTACGAAAACCTGACTGTAAGCAATCATAGATGTTATGTTCATCAAGAGCAGCTGTGAGTTGTTTAGCCACAACCTTTTCCAAGATCTTGGAGATGAATGGAAGTTTAGAGATGGGTCTGAAGCTGCTAAGGAGAGAGGGGTCGAGACTCGGTTTTTTAAGAAGCAGGTGGATTACAGCGTTCTTAAAGTAAGCAGGGACCTGACCAGAAACCAGAGAAGAATTAATTATAGAGAGCACGCTGGGACCGATGGATGGAAAAGCACTTTTAAACAAAGATGAGGGTAAGATGTCGAGGGGGCATGCAGAGGTCTTCATAGAGTTAACTAGTTTGGTTAACTCAGGCTAAGAAACAGGAGCAAAGCTATCTAGGATGATGGGCCTGGTTGGAGTTGGGATAACATGATTAGTAGGGATTGCTAACATAATACATTTGCTTAAAGTTGTTGTTTTATCCCCCAAACACTACATTGATTCATTCAGGTGCATGAATTGGGCCTCTAACCACACCAAAAGTATAGTTTCTTTCTTTCTTTTTTAAGCTTCACATCGTGTGTTTTTTCTCTTCCTCAACAGGTGAACACATCAGCTTTTCACAGGATTATTTCCTCTCCGTCATGCTCTTGCGTCACAGCACCTGCCTCCAGAGGACGCAGTGTTCGGAAACGATGATATTTTTCTTTCACATGTGGCTCAGACTCATGATAAACACCAAAATAAGCATTAAGTAGTGTGTAGTAGTGGGTGAGAGCGTGCAACTTCAAAATAACCAGCAGCAGCGATACGATACGCGCATCAGATCAGAAATGATTCACAAAGACGACTGAGAAAACATAGGAAATTTAGTGTAGGAGCAACCATAACAGACAAAAACATATTTAGTATCAGTGGTTTGTAAATTCCTGGGCACAGTTGACAGCCCCATATACACAAAATTGAGGGCACAATTTTTAAATGGTGGGAATCGATTTCCAGACTCCCCCTGTTTTCCCCTGCTGTTGGCGAAGATGTTCTCATAAGAACATGAACTCAGGAGTCCACCGTTATATTTAAATGTTTTATACAAAGTTCTTTTTGTTTGTATTTCATTTTATATGAAACTATAAGATAAAAAAATGTGCGTCTTTGTAAATTTGGTGCAACCAGCCCAATATATGGTTTAGAATAACCAGATAAATTATTGATCTCCAAAAAACCAGAACTTATTAATAAAAGACATAATTCACTGAGAAACAGTTTTTTAATTATTTTTGAAATATGATCAGTCGAACTGAGTTTGACATGCAGGCTAAACGTGAAAATGGTGTTCTACCTCTATTTCCTGCATTAGCCGCAGATTAGAGAAGCCAGTTTGATAAATGTCACGTTATAAATTGGCATACATGGATTCACCGATCTTGGCTTGTGACGAGGAAGGCTGTTGTTTTAGCATCTCTGCAAGTAGAAGCTAACTGTTAGCAATAGCATTTACACAACTAGGCAGAACTCTTCCGGGCTTGTGTTATATGTGGATATAAAACACCAGCGTTGCAATGGAAATTGAGTCAGTAGTAGAGTCGCATTGCTGTTAGCCAATCAGAGGTGAGTTATTTGATTATCAGGAAATAAGATTCAGAATCCGGCTCAACTGTCCTCTGGCTCACTTCTAGTTACTGAAACAGGAGTGCCTTCGATCGACTAACAAGGAATTAAAGTAGATGTCTAGATTATTACTTTTATCTGATGTTACCATCTAGTGGCTGACAAGCGTATCACACCAAGACATTGTTTTACTTCCATACTTGTGGCTGAAAGCAGCTAAAACATGTGGTTTAATAATTATAATGCTCACATTATGTTGTGTTTGCATATATATATAAGCTTGTCCATGATGAAGGTCGCCAACTTTGTACCAACCAAGGTTCATCCTCAAACACTTGAGCACGCTTGATTGACATTGGTAAGCGGCAGTCTAACACTATTGGTGAGGGCTGACTGTCACTCAGTTCATATTGCATGGAGCTCTATGGGAAATGGGGCGGACTTAACAAAAAAAGGCATATTTCCACCATTATCACACAGTACATGATATGACAATCACTTTTATGAATTTCTATAAAAAAAAATCGTACTCCCGAAAGTGAAAAACTCCAGAAAGCAACTTTGATTACAGACCACCACAAATGTATTTAAAAACGAGACAACCTGGTCTTTAAAAGACAGCCTGAATATTCTAGATGTTCATGATGTTTTACACTTGGATTTTTCAGATTATTATGAAATGTTCGGAGGCTTCAACTGCCACGAGATTAACACAAACACTTTAAACTCTAAAAGGAAGAAAAGACTACTTCAGGTCAATTCAAGTTTGGACAGGATTAAAAGTCTTTATTTCACCTGAACAACATTTATTACACGCTATTCCCTCTGCAGAATAAATACAGTGCTTGGTTTTTTACTGTTTTTAATCTACCATTAAAAAGTTACCAGTATAGTTTTATTTTGAAAAATTGTCAGGTAAAAACGGTGTATTTAATGACAGCTTGACATTGTAACTGCATTCAAAAGTTTAAAGGCACTCTTGGAGAGGTATTTTAGTGTGCAGTAGAACATTTCTGCATAAGTATGTTTGGAGACCAAGAAAAAAACCTTGCACATTTTATTGTCTGCTTTAAGAGAAAAAAGAAAAATTGCTGTCTACTTAAATTTTGTATATAGACTGCATGTTTTTCCACATGTGCCCTCCATCTCTCTCTCTCTGTCGTGTGTGTGTGTGTGTGTGTGTGTGTGTGTGTGTGTGTGTGTGTGTGTGTGTGTGTGTGTCCGTGTGCGTGCGTGCGTGTGCGCGTGCGTGCGTGAGATTCAGTGCTTGGATCCCATTTATCTCTGTCAGACAGCTATTACCCAGTGGAGATGTGGGAGATTGTGGTATTGCAGGATTAGCTGTTTGTTTATGTCTTTTCAGTATAAAAGATTGCCCTTTTTAAGATAATTATACATAATGTTAACCAGGTTTCCTCCTTTAGCTCTTGTTATGCTAACAATACAGATGCTGTTCATCATTTTATCGCCATCAGAGAAAATGCACCCAAATGTGTTGTCAATTAAAAGACCAGTAATATAATTAACCTCTAAAACACACATTCTTTGATGAATACATATTCCCCTCTAACTTTTCATGTCAGTTTTAAAAGATTATTTTATTTTGACTTATTGTGGAGGTATAGATCATTTTTTGTTCAAAGCTTAAGAATGGGCAGAGATTATGTTGAGCAACTTTTTATACGGAATAACTAGGTTAGTTACGGTTGTTGTTGCTTTAGTTTGGGTCGAATATTTGTGGCGTCCAGACAAGCTTGATTCCAGGCATGTAAGTAAATATCGACACACTGAAATATTGCAATATTCTATGTTGTGATACTGAATCATTGTTTAAAAGCAGTGCTATCTTTTTATTTGATTGAAAATGTACATGTAAACATCTACTCTGTATGTGTTGTGTGGTGTAATTCAAACTCCGACTTCTAGGTGGCAGCAGATTTTACCACCGTCATTGTGACGAAACAATACCTCGCGATAACACTGGACATGTCTGGCCTGATTTTTTCTGATTAAATTCAGTCTCAAAAATTGCTAATGTCGTCTGACATTTAGTAGTGCAGTATATCATCTCACCTGTATTGTGATAAATATCGTATCGCCAGATTCTTGCTAGTACACACCCCTAGTTGTCTCTAAATGCTAAAGGAAAATGTTTAAGCTAATATTTTGAGTAATGTGTAGTGCTCAGGGTATGTAATGTGAATATCTCCTAACGTCTACCACACCGGACTATAAGCATAACATCTGATACATTTAGTCAGTTTAATCTAAACTAGACCAATCGGCTAAGTTTATGCCGGGCCAATCACAGCATTTTATGTTTGTAGACAGATGCTGAAGTGGGTCGACTTCTAAGTTATTCAGACGTAAATGTACATTCAATAAATAATCCAGTTCATCGTGAGAATTTTTTGCCAACATACATGCACACATGTATGTTATTATGAAATAAAGGACACTACTTCTAGCAGCGTTTGGCTTTTATTCGCAGTGGGGCAGAAAATTTTCTCCTGGGCTCGGTTTTTCCTTTCACCCCCATCACTGAGAGCATTCGAAGGTGCATCACACTTCCCGATGACAAAAAAGGACGAGTTGTTAATTAGCCTGTCTGTTCCCATGCAGGTGGTCGGCGGAGCCTGGCTCTTTAGCCGGCTCTACTGTAACATCTTCGTCACGCTGGATGTGATGATGTGCACGGCCAGTATTCTCAACCTGTGTGCTATCAGCATTGACAGGTGAGTGTGTAGAGTGCAAGCGTGTAACCTCCTCCCTGCATACAGATGTTTCCGTGACATAAACTCACAGATATCTCAGAGCCGCAAGAGGACAAATCTGGTCATATAGCATCGTAGTTTGTGTTTCTCACTAACAACAAGTTTTTTGTTTTCATTCCCACGTATTTGTCTACAATAATCATGGTAATAATCGTAATAATCAAGTTAATATTTAATAGCTCTCTCTCTTCAACCCCCTGCTTCAAAGGCTAAAAACAAATCTTGATAAATGGTCAAAACTAAAATTGAGTCTGATGGAAAAATTAATACTATAAAGATGATAGTTGCCCCACAAATTACATATGTTATAATGATGTTGCCAATTAAGATTCCATCTGCCATCTTTAGACAACTAGATGATGTAATAAAAAATGTTATGGAATGGGAAAAAACCAAAACTGAAACTAAGGAAATTATGTGCACATAGGGAGAAAGGAGGGCTGGGTTTGCCAGACCTGAGGTTGTATTATCTAGCATTTGAGATTACAAAAATAGCGAGGCATTGGCAAACAATAACAGATAAACCAGGGTTGATGGAGGTGGAGGAAAATATATGTTTACCTTTTCAACCTTCAGCAATACTAGCACAAAGGTCTAATATTACTAATCCAGTACTTTTACATTCAAAGGATGTATGGAACAAAGTTCATAGACTGTTAAACCTCAAACATACTCAGCAGAAATATTCCCCATTATGGTATAATCCCAAGGTTTGCATAGGGAAGAAACCTGTTTACTGAAAAGAGTGGCAAGTGAAAGGATTAAATACTATTGGAGATTTGTTTAAAGATGGGGCGTTTCTGTCATATGCTGAACTAGTGCAAGAGTTTAACTTGGAGGGAAGGGGTCACTTTTGGAAGTTCTTGCAAATGAGAAGTTGTATTACATCGCAGCCATATAATATTGAGGACAACACAGTAACAGTATATGAAACTTCCAACTAGTAAACAAAAAGCCTCGCAGTTCTATAGAATCATTAACTCTCTCCTCAGTGATGATTCCAACCAGTTAAAAATGATCTGGCAGAAAGTCCTTGGCATAACGTTTGATGATGATTAATGGAAAACAATTGTTGTTAACTGTGGTAAACACGTAAGAGAGGTGAGGAGTAAACTCACGCAATATAATGTGCTACACAGATACTATTATACACCATCTAGATTGTTTAGCATGAAGCTAGTGGATGACGATTCATGTTGGAAATGCAAAACGAGTATTGGGACGTTCACGCATTGTATTTGGGAATGTGCTCCTATCAGATGTGTTTGGACCCGTATTGTCAAGATCCTAAGCAATTGTTGTGGAACAGACATCCCTTTTAACCCAGAACTGTGCTTATTGGGAGATAAATCTCAGTTGCCTAATGTAAATAAGTGTAATTTTTTTAATCATCTCAGTGGGGTTAACAACAGCCTGTCGAGTCATTTTAAGACACTGGAAAGCAGTAGAATCTCCAGAGGTTAAGGAATGGGTCTGTGCAATGGCCGAATCTGCATCATATGAATGTATGCTTAGTAGAATGAGTGAAGACAACAGAGAGGGAATTTCTCACTGGGATGGATTCTGGAACTTTATAAAGACAGACAAAGGCCTTGGGTGAAATCAAGCACGTTATGTGACTGCTGTTATTCCGACATTACGTGTCTGCAAGAGTTATATGATTGGGACCTGTATCCAAAATCAATTGTTATATGTATGTTTAGTCCCTCCATGTTTAGTATCTATTGAGACTGTTATGTACCAGCCCCTAAACGAAAGTTCAATAAAAACTTGAATTTCAAAAAAAATATTTAATAGCTCTCAAAGGTCTTTGAACTTAAATGCTGCAGGCTTTGTGAGTACAGTAGAATTAATAAACTCAACATAAAAACCAGAGGTGCCGAGGGATCTATTTATACCACTTGTATTGGGAATTTAGTGGTACCGCAGAGGAAGACAGGCTCTTTATAAGACAGTTTGCTCCATTTTCCCCAAATTTACTGTGGCAAAGAGTTTAGAGCACCATGCTCATTAATTATTTACTATGAATGACTCTTATTCTGACAGAGAACCAAAACATTTTTTAACATTTGTTTTCTGTGTTCAATGTCCCATTAATCAAGCTAATTAAACTGGGTGCAGGTATGATAGGAAACATGATTGTTCCATTGGGTCTATAATCAGATATCCTACTTTTAGGTGAACTAATCAAGGAACCACTTGAGATAATTATACTCATCACGAATTTCAGACCACAGAGGCGTTCGTTTAGGGAATAAATAGTAAAACTGGTGGAGTCACGAAAGAGAAATCTGTTAAAATAAGCAACTTCATCCAAACTTTTTCAGTGCTTAAGACATTGTAAAAACTTAACAAATTCTGGATACATTTTAAAGTATGCCAATGCAACTGTTTCTGCATGCATCAATGTTTTTCTGTAGAAAGCATTTTTATTATCCAAGCAAGGAATAGGGTTTTGGATTATACTTTGGTTAAAAGAAAATTGGGTTTATTGCTCTTTTATTTCTTTTCATACAAATTACTTCTCACAAAGCATTCATTTATACTAGAGACCACAGCAAATGTACTGAAATAATCCAAATAATGGGCTCGACACACAGGAGGCGACAAACGACTGCGATCAACAACCGTCCGCTATCACTTAACCTGACCCACGGGAGGAACCTTGCAGCAGTGCTCTGTTCCAGGGAAAACAGCGAGTCTTCTGTTGTTTTGATTGGCCATCAGATTAGAGAGAATGTTGGGTCATCAAAGCAGTTCAGAGCTCAAGAGTTCAAGGTTTTGCTAGAGTTAAAGTCTCTTTCCGGAGTATTTCTCTTACCCGATGGCACCATCAAGTGGCTGGTAAGCATATCACACAAATGTTCTCTTGCTTAGTTTTTTTAAGATGGCGACTTCACGTTTCTTGTTAACGGGTTTCTGTAACTGACAAACAGAACTAAAACACATATTTTTACAAGTATTATTCTCATGTCATATTCTCATATATTTATATTTTAAAGACTTACTTGTCCATGAAAAGTTTGTCAACTCTGCATCAGCCGAGGTATTCCTTAAATTTGAATCATGTAAGCGGTAGTCTAACGCTATTGGTTAGTTCTGGTCGGCGCTCAATTTCCTATTGCACGGAGCTCTGCGGGGCTGGGCGTGCTTAGCAAAATCAAAAAAATGACAAATTGCTTATATTATTTCACAGTACATGATAAGAGAATCACTTTTATGCATACAGCATTTCTGAATGGGGAAAACTCCAAAAAGATACTTTAAGTGAAGTCTTACTTCTGACTTTATAAAAAATATATATATGTGAATGGGTTCATCATAAATTATAAACAGAAAAAGGAACGGTGATCTGAGACCACACTCACATCTAACGATTTCCCATGTCGCTGCCTTTTTGTGGTCTCAATATTCTTTTGTATAAATGTTGTAAAGCTCTGGGAAATCCGACACGGCAAGTGTTAACCATTCCTTCATGTTTGCCTGGAGATGTACTGAGAAGCATCCTGTCCGCTCATTGGTCAGTCAGTGAAACCTCCGCTGATTGGACCTTGTCTGAGCGACATCGGTGAAAAGTTTAAATTTTCTCAACTTTCTGGGATCGCGTCGCCGGCTTGCCTGTGCACGGCACATGCACGAGTGCAAAATTTCACATTCACTTTTTCACTTTGCATGAGGGAGACCCGCGATTATCACGTTGTCATGTCTCATTGAAAATGAATGGAGGGGAGACGATGTTGCCTCCCACGTCTCGAGCACATAATTATCCCTTAAAGTAAAACAGCAGTTTGCTGCTCCCAGCCCTACTGGTTGAAAGTGGAATTACAAGTGTTCTAAACAACCTTGCTGCAGCCTGCTGTAGCTATGCTAACAACAAGCTAACACTAGCATGAGCTAATTAATACTAAAATAAACTACAAAGTAAAAAGATCCACACTGGTGGAAAAATATATAAGTCACGAGCAAACTTCTTGTTCTTGTGCTTTTTATTGACGATCGGTGAACTGAAAATGCTAACCACTAGCTCCCTCAAGCTAGTCTAGGCCGTGCCGATGTTTGCTATTTCTTTTCCTTAAATAGGAAACTAGTCAAGTTTCTTACTCAACAATCACTGTGATCAGTGTTAAAGCTCTAGCTTAAGTTTATATATATATATATATATATATATATATATATATATATACATATATATATATATATATATATATATATATATTATTGTTACTTTCTCAACTCAAGAGTCAAAATTGACCCTTAAATTGGCACTGTAAAAGTCTAAATAAAGTATCCCTGAAAAGTAAGTGGCAGAAGTTTCAGGTCCTCACTGTTGACATTTTTAATATGTTTACAACAAATTATGCATGAGTGCATGGAATTGGGCGGTGAGCACACTTATATAGGAATTTGGGAGAAAACTGTTGAATAAATATTGATTTTCAGAAACATCTGGGAAAATCTGAGGATTACGTGATGTCATCACATTCAGATAAACTTTTGTTTTTAATTCTTTTTAGAGTTTATAATTGTTTTTATTTTTTCAAACCCACAGAAGGAATTGCATGTAGTGGTGAAGAATGTGGTGAAAAATGTAGTGAAGAAAACACAATTAAATGGACAAAAAAGAAGCTTCATAATTTTTGATTAATCAGCCAACTTTTGAGCCATGTGCCAAAACGTGGACCAATCAGCCTCCTGTGCTGCAAGAAGGAAAATACGAGGATACTGCTACATGGTTAGTTAGATCAAAACTGGAGAACTTTTCTTCGCTTGCAACAATAAAGAAGAGCAAGACTGACGCTATGAAGGTTTTTGACCTCAGATGGAATATGGTGCAGGAAGCAGAATGTGTGGCGCTGCAGCCTGAAGGCAAAACTCTGGTCGGTGCTTCAGTACCGCTTCTAGTGTTTGTGATCATGTAGATTAAAAGCTCTCTGACTCCTGATCTCTGAAGCTGAAGGTTCTCCTCTTCAATTAGTAAAGGAGTCTCTGACACTTTGATCTACCAGTCTGGTTTTGCCCCCTACTGAGTGCCTCCTAAAATACACGACGGCTTCATTACAGTATTTAAATATTAATGTAGATTAGCTGTAAGGTTATTTTTTCTGCATCTTTTGTTTATTTAATTGCACATTGTTCTAATTACACAACTGCTAATTTTCACCTGAGATCTTAGATTATTTAGAGCCTTTTATTGTTCAACAATACCCTGTAGCTCATGTTTTTCTAATTTCAAAACATTTGGCGCTCCAGTGCCCTTCTGTGCCATTGAAAGTGTGGCATGCCTCTTTTACCCTCTTAATAGCCTTTTTATATTTATAAGTTCACACACACGGCTCTGGGTTGTTTCAGATAGAGGAACACTAGAAAAGAATTTCTGCTGTTGAACTCAAGGTGAAAGTGGTACGGAGCGGCCCGTGTTCTGAACAGCGACTCAGAGCAGATCAGCCTTGTTTTTATTGTAGCCTGAAAAGCACACCACCTGTAAAGCACTCGTGTTAAATTCGAACACATTTCTTTTCATTTCATTTAACCACAAAACCTTGGTGGCAGGAGGGGAGACGGAGTGAGAGCAAGTGTTTTTAAGTTCATGTATGAGTCTTTGTGTGTGGTGTTTTCATCCAGAGCAGGACTCGAGTAATTATTCTGATGAGAATAAACAAAGATGGCAGTTTTCTGGCTCTGAACAACATAACATCACTTCCAGTTTGGGTTGAAGTCCAGCATAATTGCTGTTCCTTCACAGCTAAACCCAGTCTCTCCCTGGAGCTCATTATACACTCGTGGCATATAGTGTGCTGATTAACTCTTAAATCAAAGCCCTTCCAGGGTTATTGCTGAATATCCAAATTGTCTCTAAATAGAGGTCCCTTATGTGCTTCTCCATTTTTGGCTTTGAGTTTCTCTCTCTCTCTCTCTCTCTCTCTCTCTCTCTCTCTCTCTCTCTCTCTCTCTCTCTCTCTCTCTCTCTCTCTCTCTCTCTCTCTCTCTCTCTCTCTCTCTCTCTCTCTCTCTCTCTCTCTCTCTCTCTCTCTCAGCAGTGTATATCTTGGCATCCACCATGTTTTTTCATAAAAATAGTTTTCCTAATGGTTCTCATTTACCGTCCTGCATTAGCACTTTTTAATGTCACCATCTATCTTTTGAAGGCTATTGTGTGTATGCGTGTGTGTTTGCAGGTATACAGCTGTAGTGATGCCTGTCTTGTACAACACGACCCATCGCTCCAGGAAGAGAGTTTTTACCATGATAGCTACTGTTTGGGTCCTGGCCTTCGCTGTCTCCTGCCCCCTGCTGTTTGGCTTCAACACTACAGGTCAGGATAATTACACCAACCTCTTTCCAGATGTGTCCTTGTTAGAGACAGTTTGTAGTTTTTACCTTTAATCTTTGGAAACATCTGTCGAAATGTTGTTGAAAATGAATAAAATGATGCCCAGTTGTTGGAAATATTGACAGCTTTGTAACATATAACCATAAAAATCATGTCTAAAATACAAGGGAGCGGGTCTAAGTCTCTGGGCAATGCCATATTAGATGCAATGTTTTCTTCTACGGGAGCCCGTGATGACCAAACGCATTTGCTGACTTGTAACAAGCAATTACAGAAATGATGTTATTCATAAATGTTGTTTTTATTACACATTTACCTCTTCGCCCCTTGCCAGTGATGAAAGGGAGTCTGATGTGCTTGTTGTTTTGCTGGAGGTTGAAGGATCTGACAAAGTACTTGTTTGAATATTGTGCTCTCAGGGATTTTTGACCCTAATGGCCATCTGTTGGTAAGGTCTTACTCAAACACAAAAATTAGGGATGTCCCATTCCGATATCGATATCGGAAGTAATTTGATATTGGCCCAAAAACACTGTATCAGATTATATCGGACTGCATCATTTTTCATACTTACTGTTGTTGGCTCTTGTTCTCCGATTGAGTAATATCCCTTGATAAAGCCTTTCCTACATTCCACACTACGAAATAGGTAAAAGTATCTATGAATTGTGCTGATATTGTATCGGATTGATATCGGTATTGGTCAATACTAAAGACTGCAATATCGGTATCATATAGGAAGTGAAAAAGTTGTTTGGGGACATACCTAACAAAATACCCCTTGCTTGTAATGATTTAGGTATGTGCTGCCCCCTATTGCCAGGGAAAATACACACAGTCACTTTAAAGTGATTGTTGCTATCTTTTAAAGGTGGGGTATCTGTGGAAAGTTCATGAACAATCATTATCTTACCTGTTGTTGATAGGTCTTTGAATGGCCTTGGTTTGTAGAACTAGAGACAGGGCTCCAACTGTTGATGGTGCGTGTGGTGTGAAACAGAATTTGGACTAAAATGCTCAAATTTGACACAATTCATGCAAATATAGTTGAAATTTCTTCATGAAACGGGTTTCAAGCTGGGTATCCCACTGAACAAAAATCTTTGTTTTATTTGGCCTGTCATCTACATGAAAGTGAAGATAAATTGCACCAGAAACAATGCTGTCAAACATTTTGACTAAAGTGGAAATTTGCAAATTCTCTATTGTAACCAGTGTTGGGAACGTTACTTTAAAAAAGTAATTAGTTATAGTTACTGATTACTTTGTCAAAAAAGTAACTCAGTTACTGAGTTACAAGATTATAAAAGTAACTAATTACCAAGAAAAATAACTACTTAGTTACTTTTTTCATTAAAGCATGCAAGAATTACTACAATAGTGAAATATAAATGACTAATGACTGGAACATAATAAAATGTATGTCCAAATGTTTTTTATAAACCTGAATAATTTAAATAAATAAGCACTTAACAGGAGGAACTACTAACAGGAACATTACACTTATCTAGACTATTAAAAGGTCACTGTGTGATATTTAACAAGACCCCAATCAGCTAAAATTTAAAATTGCAGATAGAAACACCTGTAAAGGTTCCCGAGCCTTTAAATGGTCTCTCAGTCTAGTTAAATTACAGAAATAAATGTAATTTTGCACAGCATTTTAATTTTTCCAGCTTCACATAATTGTGTGTGTTTTAGTAGCATTTCTGTTGCTGGCAATCTAGTAATGGTTAAATAAATAAATAAAATCCTTTAAAATGACACTAGAAGAGGCACAAGCCTGATGGAGGACTTACATTTACTAACTTGGGTCAGACCCAACCACAGAAGAGCTGAAGCTGGGTGGTAAACACACACAGGTAGTTCTAATAACACCTGAGCTCCATGACGTTTGAGACTGATGCATCAGTGTTACATTGGGACTAAAGACATGATCAGAAACCGGTTACAGCTGGAGGATCTAGGAAGGTAGAAGATCAGGACGTCTGAGCGGTGAACAGGTGAGCGGATCTTCGGGACGTCCCGCTGTCACGCTGAGAAGGGCACGGCTGCAGACCCGCAGATTCACTGCTGCAGATTCCCACCTGCAGCAGCGAATCTGCGGGTCTGCAGCCGTAGATATTCATCATGTCTTCCTTGTTCTTCACAGGCCGTGATGCGCTTGGATGAAAACATCTACCTCTTTAGCTCCTGATCAGCTGAAGACAGCTTCAACACACCGCACTGCTTAACGCATGCATTTCCTTATCAGTAACAGAAACGATCGTTTTGTTAAAAGAAGACGGTAATTAATTAGTTTGCTCGTTACAGAAAGAAATATTTTTTTAATTAACGTGGTTATTTTAAACGGCACCATTCCCTCCCATCACTGCTCTGTTGGGTCTACAACAGGCAGCGACTGAGACAGTGAGGGTCTCCTCCCACCCGGCCAATCAGCATCGTGTTTGTAAGTGCGTTACCAACACCTCTCTCTCTGGCTGCAGCTGAAGTGTGGCGGTCAGAAAGCCTCACACTGTTGCTCAGCATTCGACAAGCACATAGTAACGCACAACCTTCCGCCCCCAGTAACGGTAATGGCGTTGCAACAGTGGGAAAAGTAATTAATTAGATTATTCCTTTGCCTAAAAAATAACACCGTTAGTAACGCCGTTATATTTAAACGGCGTTACTCCCAACACTGGTTGTCACCATTTGCTTGTGGACTTTGGATCGAGGATTTAGGTTTCACAACATCACTGCCCACGACATAAATGCTCTGGCATCACAAAACCTCCAAATAAAAGTGTCCCTCCCAAATGTTTCGAGACATTTTGCCACAGCTCGGCGAGATCCTGGCTTTGTTTCTTCTTGTGTTTTTGGGTGGCATGAGACATGACCTTAAATTAAACTTACAGAAGCATTCAGCCTGTGAGAATGTTGCACATCCTCTGTGTCGGTGTGCTGACCTTTGTCAAGTCTGAGAACATAGGCAGAGATGGTGGCAGAGAAGAGCCAGTGTTATAGAGATATCTGCGTTGATCACAGAGACGGGCCTTAATATGGTGTTAATGTCACGTTGTTCAAGACACTCTGAAAAAAAGATGAAAATAATTAATTTTTTTAGCTTTGCTAATGTTTGTTGGTTGATAAAACTGCATGAGCATGAAAACACAGCTTCTAAATATTTGTGGCTTCTATAAACTAGAAAAAATAAAGTTTATTCTGAGGCAGAGGAGCAGATGCTCTGAGGGCGTTTGGTGATGTCTGGCATAACATTTGTAGATGTTTTGACAGGAGAACAGGAGGATCCTGCAAGAACGTTTATGGCGGTTGTTGCATTTTCAAATAATGCTTAAACTCCAGGACCAAAGGGTTTTCCGTCAGATCTTTGTAAATGACAGGTCACCTGTGAGTGGACAAAAAATTGTGGCTGATCCACTAATGTGGCTTCACTTTCTCGTGAGCAGCTCCATCTCACTTATTCAAATGTGACATTTTTGCTTCCTTATATTTAGCATATTTCCAGTTACTGCTGCATTAGTGGAAAAACATTGGTGATAATCTTGGTTTTATTTTTTATTTTATTTATTTATTTTTTGTTTCCCAAGAAGAAAATGTCTTGGTTGTCAGAGAAAATATTAACAGCTATTTGTCTTCTTAAATGAAACATTTGCTGGCAAGAGAAAATTGGTGCAAATAAAAGAAATCAAACTGAATAATGGCTACTTTGGTTACTAAAATGCATGACTGCAGAAACACAACAAAGAGCATCAGTCAAACACATTATTAAGCTGCCTGTACCAGTTCAGGCGTGAGTCTTAGCCCACTTTATATGAAACAATGGTTGCTGATAGCAGGAACTTTATTGTTTGGTCTTTGTGGGACCACATTTGGGACGGACTGCCTCATAGGTTCACATCAGGTCTCCTTTTGGAGCAGCTCAGCAGGTCAATTGGACCGTAATCTTTAGACGAAATGGTTTATAGAGCAAAAGTAAAAAGAACAGTCAGTTTGGAGACAAGACATACAAAATGTTTTTTTTTTTCTCCATCTCTGTTGGTATTGGGGTCATGTGGCATTGATTCAAACCTTCTGACATTCATTGTGCCTTTAATAGCGGAGGTCAAAGCCGGTCGATTTTTTTTTTTCTATTAGATCCAATTTACAGCTCTATTAGTTCACCTGAGAGATGTTTAACTCAGGAGTTTTGATTTAACGCGTCCAAAGAGCAGGGCTGCTGTCTAATCCACTGTAAGCGCTGGGCTCAGAGGTCAGCTGTAACCATCTCGTAAAACGATTCCATAATCTTGAGCGATCTTCTGCATAAGGATGTTTTCCTTTTACTGCAGACGACCCCCGAGTGTGCTCCATCTCCAACCCTGACTTTGTGATTTACTCGTCCGTTGTGTCCTTCTACCTGCCGTTCATCGTTACGCTGCTGGTCTACATTCGCATCTACGTCTCTCTCAGGATGAGGAGGAAGAGGATCACCTTTGGGCAGCCCAGTGGAAAAGTGCAGCCCGGCTCTACTCAACTGTCCATGGTGAGGATGTTTTTATAAACTTTTTTTTTACTTTTTCTCTGTCTTCCAAAGTCAGTATTAACACCAGTGTTTAGGTGGTGGAGTTTTAAGTAAAGATTCAGCGCTTTTAAAATCTAAAGAGATGTTTTTCTCTTCAGTCCACCTAAGTAAAACATTTACAGATACATCTTGAATGGGCCTTTCAAAAAAGACTATTTTCAAAAACAGACCATTTATGATTTTTGATTAATGTCTATAGAAGAGGATGAGGCCCATTGAATAAAATGTCTCTTTTTGTCTCAAAATTCTGACAAGAGAATTATGTTATAAAATCAGTCAATTGTTTTTTTACTTTAACATATTTTATGCCATTTTTGAGAAACCACCTTTTTGATTCCATTATTAAGTTTCAAAATTAAGAAAATAATAAACGAAACTTAAAGATGTGGAAAAATGATGGATATTTTCCTGCTATGGGATGGGATGTAAAATTATGTAAAGAAGCATAAATCTATAGATCAAAAAATATTACTGGTTTTTTTGTGTCATTATTGCCTTAAAAATCTGCTATTTTTATTTAATTTATATTAGGAGTGGAACTCAATTAAAATATATTCTAATTAATTAGAGGCTTTGTAATTAATTAATTAATCTTGAATAAAAACATTTTAATCATTAAAAAAATTTGCACTCCAGCAATTTTTCTTATTAAATATAGTTTTAATGAGGCAGAAATGACACACTTACATACACACACACACACACACACACACACACACACACACACACACACACACACACCACACACACACACACACGCGCGCACACGCACACACACACGCACACACACACTTTAATGAGTATATTTCTGTAATCAAAAGGTCTATTTGATTGTTTTGGTCTCATTCTAAAGGTAACCATTGTGGGATTTGTTAGGATGAGTAAATATTAGTATTTGTGTTATTGATTAAGTGTAAATGGACATGGAACATTGTAACTATTGTGCACCGCACTGATCACTAGGTGGCAGCAGATCACTTCTAATATATATAAAGGTGTAGAGTTCAGGGGAAGTTCTGCTGAGGGTTAGAAGATAAATGCTGTATGTATGTATGTATGTTTGTCCCTCCTGTTGTAAAAAAGGTTATATGGATTAGGTCACTGCCTGGTTGCATTTTACCAACTACAAACATAACAATAAAAAAGTAGATTATTTTTTTCCTTTTTTTCATTTTGCATGAAACAAATGGATGAATTGATGCATTCTGCAGACAATATTGATAAAGTCAAGTCTCTTTTGGATGAAATGATAATTTGTGTTGAGGAGGCAAAACGACAGCGTGTGTCATTCATGTCGCTGGACTTACCTCAGGATGAAAAAGAAAAACAAAATACGTATTTTGATGAAAAGGAAAAAGTGTTTTTGAACTTTGCAGATGATGTCAAAGGGTGGTTATCAAATGTTGGCCATTCATATGAATTTTGTATTGAGCCTCCTGACAACCAAATCCAAAATTAGATAGGGCCCGATGACAGTGCATCAAATAATTGTAACACAGCACATTCCAAAATGAGCTCTAAAGTCTCCAAGGTTTCATCTACTGCATCAGCAAAATTATTGGCACAAGCAGAGAAAGCAGCATTAGAGGAGCGCATGGCTGCCTTAAAACAAAAGCATCTTTTGGAGGCGCAGGAGGAACAAATAAAATTGGAACAAGAGGAATTACGAAAGAAACTGGAACATTTAAGAAGAGAACGGGAGCAACTGGCTCTGGAGGCAGAAATAAAAGTGACAAATGCTAAACTGGAGGTTCTGGAAATAAATTCAAAATGTGGCTCAAGGGCGTCAAAACATGTCCTTGCATCAGATGGCATGAATTCTTACTTGGAAAAGTCAAAAACTAAAGAAACAAATGGACTAAATCCAAATGCTGAACATTTTGTGCCAGCCAGTCAAAGTCCTGCATTTTCACCCAGTCTTCCATTCGATTCTGCCATTGTCAGTGTCAAACCCAAGCATGTGGAAATAGAAGTTCCTAACAAAAATACCATTGATGTTCCTCAAAGACAAAGTAATGATTCACCTGTTTTGCAAAATACTCATGGCAGTGTTCCGTCAAGTAACGTTCCAGACATTGTGAATATAATGCAGCGTCAAAATGAAATCACTGCTCTGTTGGTTCAACAAAATACAGCTTCTGCTTTGCTATAAGAAATATTCCTGTTTTTGATGGTGACCCACTGTATTTTAAATCATTTCTAAAAGCCTTTGAAAATTGTATTGAGAGCAAAACTCTAAATCTCAGTGATTGCTTGTACTTCCTAGGACAGTATACCAGAGCGCAACACATCTATTGTTCTTGTTTGATGTTCAAAAAACATCACTCAGAGGGATGTTAAGATGAACTTATTAATTTTTTCAGTGTCTGAAACCAAAGTCTTTTCTTTTTATGCACATCCTACTGTCCCCTCCTCATTTACATCTCCATTCATACTGACAATAACTCGCTAAATGAAGCTCCACCCTTGCATTTGCAGCAAGACACATTGTGCATTTATCTCGGTAACAAACCCTCCTGTACGACCTCATGACTTTAAAATGCAGAGTAGACAAGAGCCCTGCTGCTAGGAAAGACTGAATGCATCAAAGCTCATTTTTTAGAAATCATTTTTAGATAAAAGGGGTTCATAAGGGTAACATTAGACACACGCTGTCATTTTGAGTGAGGCAGCTCTGTAAATGTAGGTGGTGAGCAGCAAAGCGTTCACACGAGCAAAGGGTTAGAGAGGAAATGTAAATGTGCAGCAGTGGATACGCCTGTCTGTCCAAGTGAAGCTCATCTTAATCAAAATAACTTGTCAAGTTAAAAATAGTTGATTCAATCAAGAGGGAGGCATTCTGTAGTGGCCTCTGTTTTTGAGCTCATTCATGCTAAATGACCATAATGTACACAGAAACAGGCAAAACATTTAAAACTGACAGGTAAAAAGGATAATTTTGGGTATTTTCTTCAGGTGGAGTTTATTATTATTATTATTAAGTGAAGAGTCAGGTTTTTCACTTTCAGAGCATCTCTGAATTGTGACAAAGGTTGTTCCTGTCATGCACTGGTTTAAATACATTATAAATGGTGGAGGAAAGGACAAAAGTGAGCCAACAACAAGGTTCAGGGACACCCGACGACTAACGGATGACCCACTTGGTTCCATCTCACATGGGAGGAGCTGAAGAACAAACTGTGTTCAACCTTAATTCTTACAACCATAAATACCGTAAATCCTCTAATATTAGCCTGTATTTAATTAACTGCCGGGTATCACATTTTGTCCGGTGTCTGAGTCGGCGGAGGTGAATAATGGCCGTTTTTTTTTTATTGTGGACGGGTGGAATGTGGTAACAAGCAAGTACGGGGGGCGGTTGTGTCATCCGTCTCACTTTTGATTTGCCAGTGATAGACCGCGAGGGTAACTTTAACCATGCAGAGACGAAGAGGAGGCGAAAATTTGTTATCAAGTTCAAAGAGAACGTGCTGATTGTGCTGCAGAACACTCTGGGGAGCAGTAGCAGGGGTTGTATGAACTAGTCACTAGTCGACTTCACCGCTCTATAGTGACTTTTTATGCCTGTCATCGACTAGTCGCTGTCACGTGATAATGACTGGCAAGATGCAGTCCACGGAAAAGACAGCAGCCTGCTGTCAGCAGGTGACAAGCTCCTGCGCGTCGGGAGGCAATGTGCTGTGCCAGAGCGTTGGTACTGACACCCGCCGTAAAACGGACATTTAACCAAATTGTGACCTTTACACTCTTGCAATTTAACATTCCCCTCACCCCCATCCTAATCTTAACCAGCTTGCGCATGCAAAGCTCTGATTGTTGACGCGCTCCAGACATCTGCGTCCTGAGCACGGCCACAGTAACATTATCAAATTAGGTGTCGCCACCTCAAAAACAAATTTAACACGCGATCGTTCATGTTGGCTCATTTCCTTTTATGTTTTCTGTCTTTTATTCTTTTATTTGTGCCTGATGCGTTTCGCTGCTGTGGATCAGGGCGCATCACCTGTTTTGTCCTCTGTGACGCACCTAATTGATGTGGCCGGCGAGCACTCCGCTGTTTTTGCGGTCGGTAGATCTTTTTGAACTGCAGTTCAAAGGTAACTCATAAGGTGAATATATATGAAGCCAGGTAGCAGTTTTTCTTTAGGATTGAGAGGAGATGCAGGAAGATAATAAACAGGCAGGACAGAAAAATAGTCAAATAAAAAGTTAGTTTTTGTACCTGGTGGTTGCAACAAACAGACACCATTGAAGGTAATCAGAAGTGAGGAACAGAAAATGAAATAATTATTTTAATGTTTAGAGCAGCAGGAACTCCGAGAGGCTGCAGGCGCATCAGTGAGTTTGCGCCACTGCGCAGGGGGAGGGGGGAGAGGGCTGAAGCAGAAACTACCGTTGTTCGAAGAAATGTGTTTAACTTTGAAAATGTGGGCGCAATTTTAATTGTCAAAAACTCCAGCAAACCATTAGTTCATTTTGCTCAAATAGAAATTGAGGCCTGCCTCTAATTCTGGTCCTCCTTCCAATAAAGGCCTGGAGCTTGATGAGCTTGAGTCAAATACAGACCCGGGCCTGTATTAGAGGATTTACGGTAAGAGTCACGAACCGTCTCAGAACAGGGTTGAGCTGAGCTTGTGCTCCTCTTCCAAGCATCTGAACATCTGTAAAAGGTTGTCTTTGGATGTTGGCTGCAGTGTTTGACTGCTTCTATAAGAAATTATTTGTTTTTCTTTAGCTGCCTAACTCTGGTTCCTAACTCAAGGGATGAACCATGTATTGTCATCAAGGACAGAATTTAAAAAATCTATTTTACATTAGATAACCAGTAAAATCTATGAAAAATACCCAAGTTTGACACCTAAACAGCATTTTAGTACAACAAGAAGATTCTCAAAGAGCTGATGCACGTCTAAAGGATATTTTCCCCTCTTACTTTATATTTCAGGCACTTTTCACCCAGGAGGAGGGCAAGGACCAATACCATAGATCATTATAGCTGCACAAAAAGAATACACACCTTTTTAAAACAACAGCGTACCGAATTGGTCTGCAGGGTAACATACTTTTGAAAAACTGCTTAATTATTTATAGTGGGATGAGAGTCACAGAAAAATGTGTTATATGTGTATTAATTCAATTTTGTATTATGCTTTTTTAATCCTTATAGGTGATAAGTCCCGCTTATTTAAAAAGGAGTACCGCAGGGTGTGTTCCAACTACAGGGGGATCACAATCCTGAGCCTTCCTGGTAAGGTCTATTCAGGGGTTCTGGAGAGGAGGGTCCGTCGGATTGTTGAACCTCAGATTCAGGAGGAGCAATGTGGTTTTCGTCCTGGCCGTGGAACACTGGACCAGCTCTATACCCTTAGGTGGATCCTGGAGGGTGCGTGGGAGATTGCCCAAACAGTCTACATGTGTTTTGTGGATTTGGAGAAGGCGTTTGACCACGTCCCTCAGGGGGCCCTGTGGGGGTTACTCGGGAGTATGGGGTACCAGGCCCTCTGATACGGACTGTTAGGTCCCTGTATGACCGGTATCAGAGCTTGGTCAGCATTGCCGACAGTAAGTCGGGCTCGTTCCCAGTGAGAGTTGGACTCCGCCAAGGCTGCCCTTTGTCACCGATTCTGTTCATAACTTTTATGGACAGATTTCTAGGCACAGCCAAGGTGTGGAGGGCATCTGTTTTGGTGGCCTGAGGATCAGGTCTCTGCTTTTTGCAGATGATGTGGTCCTTTTGGCTTCATCAGAATGTGATCTTCAGCTTTCCCTGGAGAGGTTCGCAGCAGAGTGTGAAGCAGCTGGGAGGAGAATCAGCTCCTGTAAATCTGAGACCATGGTCTTGGTTCGGAAAAGGGTACAATGCCTTCTCTGGGTCAGGGATGACTCATGATCTCGGGGTCTTGTTCACGAGTGAGGGAAAACTGGAGCATGAGATCGATAGGCGGATTGGTGCTGCATCTGCAGTGATGCGAGAGTTGTACTGGTCTGTCGTGGTGAAGAGAGAGCTGAGCCAGAAGGCGAAGCTCGCGATTTACCGGTCGATCTACATTCCTACCCTCACCTGTGTTCATGAGCTTTGGGTAGTGACCGAAAGAACGAGATCGCGGATACAAGCGGCCGGAATGAGTTTTCTCAGAAGAGTGGCTGGACTCTCTCATAGAGATAGGGTGAGACGCTCGGTCATTCGGGAGGGGCTCGGAGTAGACCCGCTGCTCCTCCACATCGAGAGGAGCCAGTTGAGGTGGCTCAAGCATCTGGTCAGGATGCCTCCTGGACGCCTCCCTGGTGCGGTTTTCCGGGCATGTCCAACCGGGAGGAGATCTAAAGGTAGACCCAGGACACGGTGGAGGGACTATGTCTCTCACCTGGCCAGGGAACGCCTTGGGATTCCCCCGGAGGAGCTGGTCCAAGTGGCTGGGGAGAGGGAAGTCTGGGCCTCTCGACTTAGGCTACTGCCCCCGTGACCCGACTCCGGATAAGCGGATGGATGGATGGATGGATGGATGGATGGATTATGCTTTTTGTATTGCATTTGGAACTAGTGCATTCGTCATGCAAAAAGGGACAAAAATGCATGACATTTATTCTTTTGTCCTTTTTTCCCCCTTGTATTTGAACAAAACAATAAAATACAAGAAAGGACAAAGGAAATATTGGCCAAAATCCAGAAAAAAGCTTTCAAAAACTACTTTAAAAAGCAACACAATCAATTAACATCTGCTGAGATATTACCTTTTTTTTTCTTTCTTCCTCCTGAGGAACATTTTCTCTGTAAATAATTACAGTTATGGGAAGAGAGAGACAGGGTTGGGCACATCAGGATGATAATGGACTGTGATCGCCTCCTAATCCACTGTGTCAGTATTCAAACACGCGGCGAGACCAAATAAATTAAGTTAAATCGCTTTCAAGAATATTATGAAGATAAACAAACATTGTTTACACAGTCACTTATTATTAAGAGCTATTTTATTTTGTTGATCATGTTATAATTGAAATGTTTGCTCCAGTGCAATCATTCAAATAAATAAGCGCTTTATTTGTATAATTAATGAGGAGATCTGCAACACTAATATAGACACAATACAGATCAGCTCTGATGCCCACAAATGCACAGTTCTGCAAAAAAAAAAAAAAAAAAGACGAACATTTGCAGTTGGGCCCTTTGTTTTACCAGATTGTGATGCAGAGCTGAGTCATAATGTGAGATGGGATGCAGACTCGGACATGGAGGGACTGAATAACAAAAACCCTGTATGGAAAATAGAATGAGCTGATGGTGCAGTGAACAAACACGTAGCCTATACATAAATGATTTGGAGAAACTGGGGACTACTTAACTCTGGGCTGGGTGAAAACCGACAGCAGGGGTGATTACTAGATGAGGAGCAGGTGTGTGATGAGACGAGGGGAATAACGAGTGGACGACGGGGCAAACTTTTATGTGATTGTAGTTGGGGGCTAATAGGCAGTCAAGACTCGTGGTTGCTGTTTAACGACACATGTTTAAAATGGCTGCCATGCGTAACTTACTTTGATTTGAAGTATCGCTTGTCCGCGTCCACTGAAATTTACAAGGCACGTCCGAATGCTGCAATTTACGAGTAACCAGTAGGTGGAGTTGACAAAACAAGAGACACACCATGGTGACTACGTCTCTGGTTTAGAGGTCTTTTGTACCAGCTACGAAACCGCTGCTGTGATCTTAACATTAACACATTACTGACCTCTTCTATTGACACCATGTTTGTTTTGCTTGTACCCCACAAAACCGGCTCTATCTGGTCTGAGTTCTCTACTGTGCCCCCTAGTGGAACACTCCAGTACTACATGCAGTGCAAGGCCGTGCAGCAGCATGTGAACAAAGATGCAGCCTGTGCCAACGTGAGGATAAAAAGTAAACATTTTCCAGCCCTAAAGCAGAAAAAAGGAAAATAAATTGATATATTTTATTTGAAGCTCAATTAAATTGCTGGATGAACAGGAATTTGACAAAATGCCAAAAAGCACTGAGGGATGTACTGAAGCGGGGGTGATAATTACTAAATGTGGGGAAGCAGAAACCAGGATGGAGACGGACCTGGGGATGCTGAAGAAGTGACTAAAAATAGGCTCCGAACCACCAAGAAACTCAAAACATCTGTTAAAACAGCTGATTCCTTTTTATTGTTGTCATTCAGTACACTATGTGGATCTATGTGGAGTTCTGGGTTGATCAGGAGTTAGACGTCCTAAAATCGAATTTCCTTGATTTGTTTTGTTCCTGTCATGAACTCTGTGTTACTGTTTGAATTTTAATAAAAGTGTCCTCTGAGATGAAACGAGATGAATCGATAAGTGAATGTCAGACAACCGTAGACTGATGGGGGAGTGTGCGTTCATTTATAAAATCTCTGACATATTTTACTTCTCTCTGTGTTCTTTAGGAAACCTGTTTGCAAGAGGAAACTCCCAAAGCAAAGCGGGACTTATCACCTATAAGGATTAAAATGGTAGGTTAGGGTCTAGATTAGGGATTTTGTCACCAGGCTCTCTGTTTTTGTGTACATTCATGCAAAGCTGAGTTGTTGTTTTTTTCTTGATCCACTGTGTGGTCCCGGCCCGGGGTCTCTGGAGCAGCTGAAAATTGTGATTCTGAAGCGTGGCTTGTTTCTTTACGTAATCTGGTCACTTGTCAGCTAAGCAAAGTCTGCAGATGACGCACTGCAGCACCTGCAGAATCCCCAGACTGCTCAAAAGTGGAAAAAATAACAATTTGTCATTTTAAAAAGTCAGGTTTGTGGAAAAAGAAGCTGCACAGAAATTAAATTATGTTAATTGATTGCAACTCTATTGAAGGAAAAGGCTAATTAAAGCTGTCGAGTGTTAACTGGATTGAATGAAAACAACATTCTGCAAAACACAACGCATTACCTCATCATGTGGCGCCACCATTAGAAAACCTGAAGTCGAGGCATTTATCTGAACCGTGCTCCTGGCATGAATCACCAATAACATCCAATTTTCTGAGCTTTATTCACCACTCCGTTGGCTTAGTCAAGTAGCACTCATCTGCCAAAGAAGTTTTTAGGAGGTTAAGCTAAGGGCAATCTTTTAATTAAATTTACTCTACTGACGAGGGTTTGAAGTAATGGAGAATATTCAGACATTAAGGCTGCAATAGTATTTTTTTAAAAGCTGCAAAATAAGTAAAAACAATTTAAAAAGTTTTAACTAATCAGAATGTTTTAATACATCTAGCTGACTCAGACTTATGTTCACTAGATGGTGTCTGATTTTAGGTGTAATTGATAGAAAGGAGCTGCTGTTACTGAAAAATGGCTGAAAAGGGATCACCGTATGGTTTCCAAATACTTGCAGCTTTTGAATAATGGAATAAAAGTCAGAGACTCTGATTTTATTTTCACGTTACGTTGATGCCTTAATATGCCATAGGCAATGATTTTAGTAATCATCCCAATACTCACCCACAGTTTGATGACCCAGAGCTGGGTTGTGACTCCAATTTTGTGACCATTGGCCATTTCTCAATACCCAAGTACACAAGTACGTTCTTGCTTACTTGACAAGTATGTTCTTTGCAAGTATAGCAGAAAGTCTGTTCTACCGAGTTCGGGAGTATGACAACAGCTTTTAAAACTGAACTGTACTCCTTTATGTCATGGTAACAGGCACTGCTTTATGCTACAGTTAAAAGAATGATATGAGGGACTAGCTAACTACCATAATTGTGACGTGTTAGAAAGAGAAAAAACAAATACACAACCAAATTTTACAGGTTACTCACAATTATGTACAACGGACAACTTCGTATTTATTTACTTGGACTTAATTATTGTTGTATTTTTTTAATATAAAATACTACAGTTATGAACTTTCTCCTCTGCAGGATCCGAATTACGGGGGGGAGCTAGGGGGAGCCCGGCTCACTCAAAAGGGTGATGCACTCCCCCAGAAGCCATCAACAGACACACTCAGGGGAGCCTAAATATTTTTCCAGATCCACCCCTGCTTTTACAGCGTTATAATGATGGTGATCATACTAACAACTGCCCACCCCCACCCCCCACCTCGATCTCACAGAGTTTTAACAAAGACAATCAGATGGGCGACCCCCTTCCCCACTCTTACGTGGCTCCCCTGGAAGCCTGTGTGTAATTCAAGCCCTGCTCCTCTGTCATTTTCCATTTTGCGTATGACGGTTTATGACGCAATGCATTATGGGATACCTTGCTGGCCCAGGTCTGCAGAAGGATGCTTTGATGCAACCTTGATATAATGGGAGGAGCAAGAATGCATCTGGGAACTTGCCATGATACACATTTAGAACTGGAACATTACTTGGGCCGATGTACACAAGTTCAGACAAGTACGCATATTTCTGAAACAGCCAGTGGTGTATGGGTCCATCCTGGTCCTGGAAGGCCCCTATCCCATATGTTTTAGTGGTTTCCCTTCTCCACCACACCTGACTATTAGAATGACCTGTTGAGCAGGTCATCAAGCTCTGCAGAAGCCTGTCAATCACCCGCTGATTAAAGCTGAAAAAGCAAATCTGCAAAACAAATTAGCTTAAAACATTTTTCATGCCTCTCAACAATGACTAACATTGTGCAGCTATAAATATATTGTGGAGATTTTTAAAAAAAGAAAATGAATGAAGTGGTTCGGAAGTTGTGGAAAACAAAAGGCGTTTGGGTCTAGAAAAGCATTTTTGGTACGTTTGTTCTGTGCTGTTTACCAAAGTCCATTATTTGGTTCTTTTCTGCCTACGCCAATGTTGGTGGTGTTACCAACATCGGCACTCTGAGGAAGGCTACAGAGTTAGGTAAAAACAGTTCTTTATTACGCTGCATGCAGAAAAGAACCAAATAATGGAATTTGGTGCGTAGCGTTTAATCTGGCATTGCAGGTGCTGGTAGACGTGGCCCAGGGATGATAACCGGGAGGGGTGAGAGTTCTAAGTTTGTGTTTTAAAGCTAGCTTGTTTCGTAGATTTGTTATTGCAGCTTTGAAGAGCAATCTCTAAAAGTATGTCCTTCGCTCCATTGCAAAATTGCAACAACTGATTATAATTAATCATAAATGTTACTTTGCCTGAATTTACTATGGTGTGTCTTGCTCTGAAGGCTATGTTCGTGTGGTTGAATTTAGCTTGCCAGATTAGCTGGATTACAATAAAAACACACTAAGTCTTGTTGTTTGCTGTTTTATATTTGTGTCAAAAAAGCAGAGTAATTTCCTCTTTTACCAGTGATTAAATCCAAAACGATGTTGTACATGAAGTTAGAATGAGCCAAAAAACAATAAAATAATTTAAAAAGTAGATAATCTAAAGGAAATTTCCATAAACGATTTCAATGTTAAATAAGGCTGTTTTCAGCTATTTCAAGCTGAGTGGTGCATGCTGGGTAGGCCTATAGCGACTCCACATAATTTTAGGTACAGTCAGGGTGCGTTCAACCATCAGCTGAATAACACCTTGCGTAAACTCGCGTATTAAACCATTTGACTGTTATCTGTGATAATTAGCTGTACTGACTGATGATCTCTTGTCCACTTAGCAGAGTGTTGAACCACCAGGTCCTTCCAAGCCCAGCTTGCTCTCCGGCTGCCTTTGGCGCAAACGCCCTAAAACGGGACCAGTGGAGAACTCTGTGCTGCCCCCAGTGGACATGCAGAACTACTGCAGCATCAGCCACGCTTCCTGTGGCCGCACAGAGCTGGATTTGGAGCAGGAGAGGGGGGAGCAGGACACGGATGACAACAACGAGGCGGAGCATCCTCCTGTCAGGATGGACTGCGAGGTGAAGGACCTGTCAAACGGGCGAACGCATACGTCACTGCGGCCGATGTCTCATTCCCTTGCCAGCACACGATTCAGGAGCATGCATGCTCGGGAGAAGAAGGCTACTCAGATGTTGGCCATCGTGCTTGGTGAGTGGAAACAGCGGAGGAAATGAAAATGTAAATGTCATAGAAACACTTAATAGAGGCAATTTTATGGAAATAACGTTTGATGGAGTTGCTGCAGGCGTTTTAATAGAACCAAGTTCCTCGCTCCACTTCAACGTGCTTAACACTCTGCCGATGAACTTCTTCCCCTCAAACTACGATGGCATTAAAGCGTTTGCCTGATCTGTGTGCAACAGCCCTGCATACATCAGAGCTGCAGTAAACGCACATTTTACAGCATCAGGACAAACGGTGGAGCTCCTGCCATGGCTTCCAAACGCTCCACTTACCAGCCAGGTTACTTTAGACCCAGTCCAGTTAACTCTGGTGCTGCAGATATCTGACAAATCTTTAATTGTGGTGTCAGTGAAAAAAGGCGTGCACAAGCAAAGGGTTGACATCCAGATTGTTTCCCACCTGTTTTTCAGGTGTGAGCTTCAGATTCCTGCAAAAAAGGCTCTGTTAGAATGAACATTAAAAAGACTGGAGGTTTTGTTTCAGAACCTTTATTAAATCTTTAAAAGATGAATAGATAATTTAGGTTTAAAGTGGTAAAATGTTCTTTAAGCTGAATTATTTTACACACTTTAAAATAATTGGTTGAAGGTATGGAAGCCAAGAGAGAACATTATTTCTTAATTATTAAATTCATGCATTGTGACTTATTTTATCTGATTAGTAAACAAATTTAAATCCCCGCTAAACAAAAAGGGATAGTTATTCAGGCACTGGCTGAAAATGTCACAGAACATAGATTATTGATCAAGTTATTACGGGTAAAAATCAAGTCTAAGAGAGGTGAGATTAGATTAAATTTATCATTTTTGTACCAAATCATCTCATAATTCATTTTATAAAAAGAAAAGCTTTGCTTTAATGGAGTTCTAGGAAATAGAAAGGTTAACAGATCTAAAGAAAATCACATAAAATGTGTAGGAGCATAAGGACAAAACAGTCTAATTGCCTAATTTTTTGTGTGCTGTTTTAAATCTTTAGACTAAAATCTGCAAACACTTAATAAAGTTCCCTTTATTAATGTTACTTAGTGCATTAATAAACCATTACCGTAATTTCCTGAATACAAGGTGCACCTGAATATAAGCCACAGGTGTTTTAATGTTTACTGCTCCCTCTACGGTCGGCTCATGGGGCCTCGTTGATGCCGTCCGTGTTTCTGTTTCCTTTGCTCGTCAGAATAAACAAAGCATTTGTTAATCATCAAAGACGAGCGTTGTCACGGCGATCCTTCAGCATCAGTGTTGCCAGACTGGAAATAATGAAGTATCGTACCAGGATCTTAAAATGATCGTATTTTTAGAAAAGTTATCGTAGCATCCTGGCACATCTGATGACCCACAGCTTCAATATTAGCGCAAAATGATATATTTTTAGATTGTTTTAGCTTTAAAGAATCTAAGACTGATTGAAACAAGCATCGCTTTCAGAACAGCACCTCTAGCTTTTGGAGTGTATAAACAACAAGTCTGCACTCAAATGATAAATGATGAATGACCCGCACTTGCATAGCGCCTCTCAGAGTAAGGACTCCAAAGCGCTTTACACTACAGTGTATCATTCATCCATTCACACACACATTCGCACACTGATGGTGATGAGCTACAATGAAGCCACAGCTGCCCTTGGGCGCACTGACAGAGGCGAGACAACTGACAGTAATGTCATTTATAACGTTTTTCTACATCGCCCCTATTTCATCATCATGTATTGGTTGAGCAATATGTTAAGTAATGTTTTATACATATGAATAAATATGAAGGAATTTCTCTCTTGTGTTAATATAAGATTGTAATTAATTACTCAATCAACACACTGACCATTTGAACTTTGCTGCAGAGGCCAAAAGCTTTAGTGGGAACCTAACAGCAGCCAGCTTATTAATGCTATGTGTCTTTCTCAAAGTTTTCATTATGCCTGCTGGCAATGCGGTTTCTTTTAATTGTTACTCATGCTGTCAAGCCGCGTCCATTTCTGTTTGTATTTGATGTCAGCGCTACTTATTTCACACTTCCTCCTTGGTCATGGACAGCGTCACTGCATGCGACGTAAGCATTGATTGGTTATTAGGGAATGTCTCTGAATGCAAGCCGCAGACTCCACACAAGTAAGGGCTGAAATGATCGTACATATGGGATTAATGATCATACAGAGGGCTAAATTATCCTACAAATACGATAATTATCATACATCTGGCAACGCAGTTCATACAGCGTTTTGTGGGTCAAAGCTGAAGTCCAAACGACCGGTTCTGAGAAGGACTGTCGTCCTCACAGCTTGTTAGCAGCTTCAAACGCAGAGCTGGAAGCGTTATGCTAAACACCGTTAGCTTTGAGATGCTTATTTTTGTGTTCATCTGCACAAACATATGTTATATAATGTAAAGTAGTAATATCTAAATCCCTAGGTTTCAGTTTGTTAGCTTAAATCATGGAAATATAGTTACCCGGATGTAAACGATAACCTTCAATGGGTCTATAGTGCACCCCTGGTGACCGTTAGCTGTAAAGTTATTAACATAGATAAGCTAACCCCGTTGCATAAGCTGCTGGGTCCAAAGAAAATGAAAAAAGTTGTGGCTTACAGTCCAGAAATGACACTTAATAGTTAAAAATAATTGTAACTATATTAAAGGGACCTTAATAATGTACAGACGTTAATAAAGGGACCTTTATTGTAAAGTGTTACCCAAAATCTAAACAGAACTGTTTCTTGCATTTTCTCCAAAGACATCTATTTCCAGCTCCAACATCTTGGAAAATATTGAAAAACTGTCAGAAATCCAGTAAAATGTGATGAAGGTATTTAAATCCACAGATCATTTGTGGAGTTTGTGTCTCCTCTTACTTGTAGGTAATGATTAGTGATAATTTACAGTAAACATAATAAACAAGACTAGATTAATCTCTTTTCCTCTTCTTTGTCCCTCTTTTTCCACGTTCCAACATTCTTCCAATCCTCTTACACTGGCACGATAAATCCATTTCCCTTTTCTTTTTCATTCATGTTTTTCCATTTGCTCTCACCACTCTGTCCTCCGTTCCCCATCGTCCTTTCTCCAAAACACTTCCTGCTTCAGGGGTGTTTCTCATCTGCTGGCTGCCTTTTTTTGTGACTCACATTCTGAACACCCACTGCAGGACATGCTACGTGCCTCCAGAACTTTACGGTGCGTTCACCTGGCTGGGGTACGTAAACAGCGCCCTCAATCCCGTCATCTACACCACGTTCAACATAGAGTTCAGACGGGCCTTCATCAAAATCCTCAGCTGTTGAGGCTACTAACATGTCGGGAGATTAAAATGGAAATAAGCGACGCACTTGTGCAATAACTGTGGAGGGGTGTAAACCATGACGCCAGCTGTGCACCGGTAAAAGACGCAAGCATCAAGGTGCGGCATGGAATAAGGGACGTGAGGAGCAATAAATACAAACAAAAGAGGAATTTTTATCCGGACTCTGGTGAATACCATTATTTTTCTTTTGAGGCTGGGATCCATTTGAACTGTTTTACTCCTCAAACAATACTTTTCTCCTGCATACAGACAGCACAAGGCCTTTTTATATGTGTGTTGTATATTATCAGTAATACTCATTCACATAAATAATAAATTCCAGACTTTCAGGTCGATGTGAGTTTAAAAGTTCTTTGGAGTCCAAATGAAGCTTTAAGGCTGACAAATGGATGTGTGGGCTACTTCATCCGAAGGCCTCCTGCCTCCGCAGCGAGTGGATTAACCAACAATATTCACCTCCTCCGCTCGTCCCTTCTTCATCGCCATGACCTTCAGGTATTCGCCAACGCATGCACAAATCAAAATTTACCATTGTGTATATGAAATGGGCTGGAATCGCACTGGTCCCAGCCAAGACCCAAATCATTTTGAAGATTGTTCTATGTATTGATGTGCAGGCATTGTGCTCAATGTGGATTCATTCGAAATAAAAACATGAGATTTTATGGTAAAAGGCATTTATTTTCAGTGGCATGGGCGAGAGTGTTTTCTGGTAGTTCCTTAATTCACTGTGATTTAAATCCAACTGCTAGCTGCTCTTTCTGAAAACACTTGATGCTTTTTTGTTCTGAAGCAATTCGGTCTTTAAAAGGGTGTTCTGTGGGAAAGTTATGAACGGTAAACATCTTACCTGTTGTAGATAGCTTTTAAACAACTTCATTTTGGGGAAATAGTTTAAATGTGAGCAGATTAACTCTGACCAGACAGAGAAGCCAACCACCACTTTGAAAAAGATCATATCCAATGGATTGCTGCCCTTTAGAAATGAGTCAAATTTCATAGTTTTTAAGCAATTATATGATTTCACCAATCTTTGCATTACCATTGAATTTCATTTTACAGGATTATTGTCACAGAAGTGGACATTTTTCTCCGGAAAGCATTAGAAAGTGCTAGCTGCTTCTCTAATTTTACATCTATTTTCAAGCACCAAGAGTGGGAGCAGCAGCTTTACAGTAACTTCCAGCTTTTGACTCTTTGCATACGTCACCTGATCACATGGGTCCGCCATGATGGACGTCTACAGTGAATTATTGAATGGAGGACAAAAGTGGAGATTGAGGTTGTTGTTTTTGCCAAATTACTGACTGTTAGTTCAAGTGAAGTTCACTTATGGGAAGATTTAGCACGCCTAACTAACTTACGAACGTTAGCGTGTGTTCTTCATGGTGCTGGATGTTGCATGTTGTCGTTTTTGCCAGACCCCCCCCCCCCCCCCCCCTTGTTTCTAACATTATGTGATAAACAGCGTTTCACTTTATACTGGATCTGATTTTTTTTTAATGAAAATAAGGACAAATCCCTAGTTTTGTCGCAGTTGACATCATCAGGTTCAGCTGCTACTTTCATACCAACGGGACAGGATATCTAAAAACAGCAATGTGCATTATGCTAAATATAAAATGTATATTTCACACAGTTAATCCTACAGTGGAAAAATATCAGCATCTAGCATTTCACTATAGTAGATGGTAACGCACATCCTCCATGGTGAAAAATTGGACTATTGTTACTAAACAAGTAATCCAAAGGTGTTCTAATTAAGGCAACTGGACTTGTTTGGCTTCTTAAAGATGTTTGGCTTCTCACCTGAGGAGCTTTGTTAATTCTGACTGGAATATGGGAGAGTCAAATTTATAAACTGTAGCTGTCTATTGTTGCTTAATGAGCAGAAACTACCTATGAATACCCCTCTTCCCTACCCCCGATGAGTTGTTAGCCTCAATTGTGTGTGAGTGGTTGTAAGTGTGGGAGGGTGTGACCTAGACTGAAACGGTTAGGGAACGATATTCAGAGTTGCATTTTAGGTGCTAAAGGTGAAATCAAGCCACCGCCCCAATTTAATGTAGTTTTTCCCCTTTTGACACAGATGGCTTCCTTTTCTCCTCCGTCAAACCATCTATCTTCTCTGTCCAGAATGTGTGCTTTGTCATCTTCAAAGGTGTGTCCCTTGTCCTTCAGGTGTAGGTGGACTGTAGAGTCCTGGCCTGAAGAGGTGTCTCTCCGGTGTAGTCTCCTAAATAAATAACTGCAAAGTGAAAATTACTAGAGATGTAAAGATTGATGAAACGATTTGCATGAACTGTGACACTTTTTAGATCTAGCTTGATGGGAGCAATCCTCTTGTATTTTGGTTTTACTCAAATTAGCAGTTAGCACATCAATCTGGTTAGAATTTAACTTTTGTTCTCCTTGTTCTAAAAGCTATTCAGTGTTATTTGTTCATAACATTTTAATACAATTCTCCCTGACAAAGGTCCAAACTGTTCATTTAAGAAATCAGTCAGGATAGTAAAGAGCAGAGAAGAAGAGAGAACACTCCTAACTTTGTAAATGAAAGAACAAACATTAAATATTTTCCAGGCTAATGTGTACATGGGAATTTCACTTTTCATTAAAGGTGCCATAAGTTATTTCTTCACCAAAGTCTGGCTTTTCTGGGAAAGACCTCAGAAGAGTTGAGATGGATGAGATTTAGCTTCAGAAAATTGGAAGCGCATGATGGGTGAGCTGTGGAGGAATGCACTGAGCCAAAATGGAAATAAGTGAAAAGAAAGTGTGAGATCAAAAAATAGGATGAAGAGAAAGATGGATGACTCTAAAAGCAAAAAAATATATATAAATAAATAAAGATGGTTCTTCTCTCTTACCCCACGTCTCAGGCTTCCTCATTTATCCGAGCCGCATACACCTGCTCCCCTGACACTTAGCACTGTTACGTCGACTCGCCCTTATGATGATGATGATGATGATGATGCACACGCACCCCGTGTGTTTCTGTGTGTAGTTGTGTGTGCTTTTATTTGTGGCTGCACAACGCCATGTGAGAGGAACATTCCGGTTGTGATCCTCTTAACGTAAACATCAATAATACATCGTTCTGATTTATGTCCCCCTTCTATTAAAAACTGTCTTCCTGCAGTTGAAATCAATACATAATTCATCGCAGGGAATTGAATAACTGCATATTTGAAAGCTGTAATCAAAACGCAGACAGAGGGATTTGCTGTTTGGCTCCTTGACTAAATCTATATTAATTATCTTGCATGTGAAGATATCTGTGCCCATATGTGCTTGTGTTCCTAAAAACAAATTTTTACTGTAAATAAACTGTAAAATTAATGGTTGAAATGCGTTAAAAACTGCTAAAATAATAACGTCCACCAATGTGGAACAGCCAGAGGGTTGAAATATATTTAGGTTATGCATCTTTATCAGCAGTGATGCTAAAAGTGTTGCATTTGTCCTTAATTGCTGCTGGAGGAAAGGTTACACGATCATTTGAAACAAAAGTTTACCCCTTTGGGATCATGCATGCTCTCGGTGTTCATCCAATTTCATGGCGCACATTTTTTACATCAAAAGCAGCCTTGTGTTTTTTGGCTTTTATCCCAAAGGCAATGCAGGCTCATGAAGATCTCAGTGAACATCTTGACTGACTATATAAATATCTTGACTTTGTGTTTAGTGAATGGCTCTAAAAGACAGTTTTGTCTGCTGGAAGCTACAAAGTTTAAAGTCATCTGGAAGCAAAAATGACCACATAGATGAATAAAAGTTTCCCCCCACTTCCATTAGGTTAGCGTTAAGTTCTCACAGTGTTCAAAGTCCTCTCTGCTGTGCTGCGACTGCTTGTTGGAAAGGCCCCATGCAGCTGCTCGGTGGGGGGTTTTGGATCTGAAGCCTTTAATTTGAACTTCTATGTGCACTGAGCCCTCTGATGAAGCTACACGCCAGCTAATGTGAGTTTTCTGTCAGATCTTTCTTTGTAGTTTTCTTCCAAAACAATTTCCCTAAAAAGTGGCGTTGCTGGGCCAGGCTGGGAAGTGAGAAGTACTGAAGCAATCAAAACTGACTAATTGATGAGAGCTTCCACAAACTCAGGTTTCTTTTGTAAAAAGAAAATGATGAAAGGAAATCAAACTCTTCTGGTCAAGCGAATAGGTCAGTCGGTGATGGATACCAACAGATCTGCACTTAGTTTCATTTTTGGAGAAATCTGGTGTATTTTAAGCTTGTTTTTGCCAGAATTAAGGTTTTCATTAAACATTTTAATTAAAATAAATGTTTAAACCACATAGTTAATCAAAAGATGGTAAGACTCTTTTTTTTTAAAGAGGGGGGTAAAATGTTACCAACATTGTTTAAATATAACATATTCTAGATAATTTGTTGCACTGAGCCATCGTGTGTCTCTAATTAGAAACAGTTTGGAAAGGGCAAATAATTAGAGGAACCATCTATCATAAGGAGGCTTTATTCTATCAAATTATTCATCTGTTGGGAAGATCATTATCTCAGAGAGATCACGGTTTTCACAAAATTCCAGCTGTCAGGTGAAAGCCCAGAAAAAAATCTGTTATTTTTAGTTTGATATAACTTTTGGGGTTTCCTGTCAGTGCTGCCGTATTAATTTAAACCAGTTTTTGTCAGAAATGCACAAAGTAAACTTTTTCTTTTACCTGCCCGTGATTGTCATCTATTCTGATGATATTTCAGTTACAACCTGGCACTAACTCAAATAAAATAGTAAAGTAGCATTGTGACACTAAATAACACTCAGGAAGCTCAGTTTAATCGTTTTAGCATCCCTGTTCTACTCAGTCAACACCACGACTTTCTGAATTTTTATGCAAATGTTGCTCTGCACAAGTGCACCTGAAGAGCTGGATCCTTCTCTGACTCCTTACTATCAGGATAATTCTCCTTGCTGTTTCTAAATTAAACTCTAATCAGATTTAGATTTCCACGTCATTTTTTTAAGGTTTGAGAGAGAAAATAGATCAATTTATTGTGTCATTGATTTAATGTAATTTACTTATTTATGAATGAAATAAGCATAATGCACAAAAACATGTCCAGTAAACTACATTAAACTGTGCAGTGGCATCCTTAAGGGTTGTCCAAGGGGGGACATGGCCACCCCTGTAAAATTGTTGGCCACCACACTGCTACAGGCTACAGGCCAAATTTACCACAGACGCCTATTTAGTGTGCGACTCCAAAATTTTTACTATTAAGTAAACCGAAACTGTTATGTTTGGTTTCTGGTCAGTAGAGGGCTACAACAGTGGTGACCCCAAGGGGTGGCCATGGCCACCCCTGGCCACCCTTAGAAAATTGATGGCCACCCCAATGTCTACACCCAGGCAAGACCAGTGTTCTTTAATAAGTCATATATATATATATATATATATATATATATATATATATATATATATATATATATATATAGATATAGATATAGATATAGGTATAGATATATAGATATAGGTATAGATATATATATATAGATAGATATATATATATATAGATAGAGAGATAGATAGAGAGATAGATGGATATAGATATAGATATAGATAGATATAGATATAGATATAGAGATATATAGATATAGATAGATATAGATATAGATATAGAGATAGATAGATATAGATATATATATGGACAGATATAGATAGATATAGATAATGAAAATAAATGAGCATTTGTTGCATTACTACAGGCTAAACATCAGAGTTAGCACAGGAAGCTATTTGGTGTGCCAACCCAAAGTTTTCTCTGGCCCCATGGCCACGCCTATAAAACTTTTTCTGGGTGCACCACTGGGCTACAGGGTGTTGTCCAATATGAAGCTGATCAAGTTTCTGTATAAAGAATCACCAAAACCAGTTTGAAGTTTTAAAAACTCTTTAAAGTGACAATGTGTAGTTTTTAACCATTAATCACTGGAAATAGCCATCTAAACATTGTAAATAAATGAAAAGATGCCCAGTTGATGAAAAATATTGGCATTTTCTTAAAATATAACCATAAAAATCTGTTCTAAAATACATGGGAGCAGGCCTACGTCTCTGGGCGACACCATATTGGATGCCATATTTCCATCTACGGAAGCCTGTAAGGACAAAATGCATTTACTAATTTGTAACAAATGATTACAAAACTTTCACCTTTATTAAGCGTTGTTTTACACTTGTACCTCTACGCTCGTTGCCAGTGATGAAAGGGAATCTGATGTTTTTTGCTGGAGGTTGTGGTTCCAGGGAGTTTTGACCATAATGGCCATCCGTTGGTAAGGTCTTACTTGAACACAAAAGTCATGCTTGCTTGCAATGATTTACTGTAGGTATGTACTGCCTCCTATCGCTAGGGAAACTACACACTGTCACTTTAATGCTAATTGCACTTTAAGCTGAATTAGTTTGTTGCTAAATGCTCACAAATCGATTTTATTCACGTTTACAAAACTACTAAGCATTTGTAGTTGGATAACAGGACTGCAAGCACCTTAGTTTTCCAGCCAATTCATCTCTGTGCACTTTTTTGTGAACAAAAATGGAAATGCTGATATGCTTGAGAGGGCGCATGCACGGCCTTCTGGTATAAAACTAATCGCTGATGTGTGCATGTTCCTGCTAATACAAACAGTTGCTTTCTTTTTTTGTCAGTTTGCATTAATAAAAGTGCAATATAGGATGCATCTAATAGGTCGTCGTCAATGGGGGAGGCTCAGAAGAGAAGCAGCCCATCCATGAGTGAAAGGTAGAGAGAGTTTGACTGTTGGCTTATTATATTTGCTATAACACAAATGTAGTGAGGGATGAATTCAAGGCGCCATTCACATGTTTATCAGCGAGTCTCAGACGGAAGAGGGGGCTTGCTTGAATGATGGCTGCTACTTGTGCAATTATGATATGCTAAAGTTCCTGTGAGTATAAACTAGCTTTTCATTCTCATTTTCATGCTCGAGCGGGTAAAATATACAGTACCAGTAAAAAATGTTTGCACACTCTTTCTTCTGAATGAGTAGGTGGGTCCAAACTTAACCCTCACTGGTTCTATCCAAAGATAGCTTCCTTCTTCTGTCATAGTGGATTTTAGAGGTTTTTTCCTTCTGTGGGTGGACAAACGCACTCTGTGATAGGAAGCTACTGCGTTTAACAGTGGGTAATGAGGATGAATAAAGATGTTTATTACAGTCAGTGGTGGCAACACATCTTGAGTCTGTCACGGTCCCGTTTCACCCAACTCTCATCCTCCCACCAGTGTGTCAAAGCAACACGATAATCATCCTCTCCTCCCCATCATCTCTGCTGCCTTACTGATCATTTGTTGCCATTTTCAGGTTAAAGGGTCACGTGTTAAAAGGATGCAAATCCTGCATCGAGGGTCGATCCGATCTGGCAAGTTGGCTTTTGTGCTGAAGGACAGCCACACCACTGCCATCAACTTACATTTATTTATATAATCATATGGAGACACAAACACGGACTCGGCTGCTAAAATGGACAGAATTTTGAAACTTAACCCAGATTTCCATCGGAGCTTGTTTTGGCTAGTAGAAGCTAACTGTTAGGATTAGCAACTCCACCACACGGCAGAACTCGTTCAGGCTTGTGTTATTTGTGGAGATAAAACATTAACGTTGCACAGCAAACTGAGTCACATTGCTGTAAGCCAATCAGAGGCGAGATTTCCGAATATCAGGAAATTACTCCAAATCCTGTCTTCTTCTGCTCACCTCTGGACTTCTACTTCCTGAAACAGGAGCTCCCGAGTGTTTTTCCCATGGAAATCATCTCACAAGGCATTAATTTATACTAGAGACCACTAAAGCTATATTGAAAAATAACTCTTAATAACAATAACAATTTTTGTCTTTAGCTGAAGTAAACATCGGCCGTATGATCGATTGATAATGCTTGAAATTTCATGTAATATTTTGAAGCTTTGAAAGTGCTTGAAAATAACAGAAATTGGTTCGAGCACAATAAGGATTAATGTTATCAGGCAAAGAAGTGAAATAGTTGTCCTGAGCATGGATTTAGTGTTTACGTGTGTCAAACATTGCCGATATAGAGTGTTGGAAAATCTTGCAATCTTACCTTGGAAGTTCTCGAAAAGTGCTTGAATTGGATTTTGGCAAACGTGAAAAAATACTCCAGACTGGTGCAGTAATGTTAGTTTACTGAATCAGATCAAACTGCGTGATTTAACTTTAGCTCATTTCAGCGTTGCTTTACTCATTCACTCTAGTTTGTGAGGAAACCAAACATGACTGAACGTTTTTTTTTATCTCCACAAGATTAAGGGGAATGCAGTTGCTGCTCCAGCACTGACACACGTCTTAATCTCATTTCTGCTAACTAAACATGGAAGGTGTGGTCGTGCCTTCAGCTCCCTCGAGTCTCCATCGTGTTTCCCCAGCCACGTTGATCTCCCTCCTGTGATAAGGACTAAATGGAACAGGAGGGAAATGGAAGCCTCGGGAGGACAATGATCTTTGTGTGACCAGCATTCATTAGTAGCTCCGAGGTTTTGAAGAAACAATTTAGAGTGATTAAACGTAATTAGTTCTAGATGGTTAGTGATGCGGCATATTGGTAAATAAGAGGGGAAAGGAGATATTTCAGAGGACTTTGCAAAGTGAATCAGTATCTGTTACTCCTCCAGCAGACATGGGGAAGTGAAAAAGACTGACATGTGTATCATGCTGTGAAAAAGTCTTGAATCAACCCTAACTTCTTTTGCAATAATGAATCTTTTCATGTTTTCAGAGTGGCCTTAAGCTAATGGCTTCTTATATAGTTGTTTTCCCGGGACAGCAGCAGCTTTTTCAGCCATTTTCTATTATGGGACGAGGCGACTACTGATCTTAATGGCTCCTGTGTTTCCTGCTGCAAGAATTCCAGTTTTAAAATTAGTTTAGCATTAAAACTTTATTCTGTGATTTATCGTCATTGTTGGAACAGATGCAACATCCCACAGCAGTGAGGGAGAACTGGATCCCTAAGATTTCAGAGCTAACGTTTTAGTTTGCTGTGGTCTTTTTTGCCAATGCAACCAGAGGTTATCATACATTGTGGTCACTCCTGAAATGGAAAATTTCAAGAATATGTCAACAAACAAGTATCTTGGCAGCATCAATACAGTAAGAATTAACTAAAACATTACTTCCTTTAAAATTGTCTCAGATTAAAAGCGCTGGATAAATTAATGTGCTAAACACTAAAATCTTGTGAGAAATTAAAAGGGCTCTTGATTAAGGTTGTGAATCAGAAATTAGCAGTTTGTTGTTGCAATAACCATGTCAATTTCTCTGATTGAGTTACATTTAAAAAAAACACCCTATAAATCCCTCAGAGTTTGACATGGATAAGATTAGCCTAAACGTTACAGATGCCAGGTCTTTGCTGGCATCCCTTTCAAATACTTCGTAACACTTAACTTTGTTATGGCGAATTTACAGAACAAGCTAGATTTTGAATGCTAATGGAACACTCACCCCTCCTCTTGGGTACCTTCCCTGAGACGCTTCTGCTGGAATCGGAAACCTGCGATGCCGAAGGAAACGAGTGAGCGCTAAACACCTGTTGCCGTTTTCTCGGTCCAAATGTCTTTTGTTGTCTGTGAATTCAGATAGTGTTTTTCTTTTTGGGACTCTGGTAGTTTGTCCTAAAGTTGAAGGGGTAGCAGCCGGCTGTTTCTCCTGCCCTGATATTATTGGGCAGAGAACCTCTCACACCAGTGGTGTTCTGTTGATAAATACATGAATGCATAATGAGGACCCAGGGAAGTGCAGAAGTGCGGCGGATTGGAGAGACCGACAACCAGTCCAATTATGGGAGAGAACCACATTATTCTTTTTTATCTTTGTAATCTCCGCATTATATTTTCAAGTTCAATTCAAGTTTATTTATATAGAGCCAAATCACGACAAGAGTCGTCTCAAGGCACTTCACATAATAAACATTCCAATTCACAGTTCATTAAGTCAATCAGAAATAATGTTTCCTATATAAGGAACCCAGCAAATTGCATAAAGTCACTGAATAGTGTCAGTGACTTTACAGCAATCCTCATACTAAGCAAGCATGCAGCGACAGTGGAGAGGAAAACTCCCTTTTAACAGGAAGAAACCTCCAGAGAATCCTGGCTCAGTATAAGCAGTCATCCTCCATGACTCACTGGGGATCGAGAAGACAGAGCAGGCAGGCAGACACAGACAGACAGACACACACACACACACACACACACACACACACACACACACACACACACACACACACACACACACACACACAGACAGACAAGTAATGTGTCTATAGTTATATTGTGATGTCTTAGTAAATATTGTATTTGGTGAAAGATAAACTTTATTGTATTTATCCTAGTGGATCTATAATTAAACGGATGAACTAGTATTAGCACATCAAAAGTCAATGAAAACAAAAGTTATTATCAGGAGAGAGAGAATGTATTAGTGGTTAGCAGCAGTGTGCTAGTCGATGGCCCCCTCCATGAGGCCACTACAGCTCAGCAGAACATCATTGTAGCTTCTTCTGGGGAGAAAAACACTTACAGAGAAAATAAAGTTAACAGCTGAAATTGCACAAAATAGTACAGTTAAAGAGCATACTGTAGAAGAAAGCAGTAGAGTGTGAAAAGTGGTCAGTGTGTCCTCCAGCAGTCTAAGCCTATAGCAGCATAACTACGGAGATAACTCTGGATAATCTATCCTATTTAGATGTAGGCATGTTGGAGGCAGGGCAAGGGAGAGCCGTCTTTACCGACTGTACACTCCACCTCCCTGTACTCCCTTACTTGTTCAGATTTAGGCTAACATCAGATTTTAACAATAGGCCCTATCAAATAAAAATGTTTTAAGCCTATTCTTAAAAGTAGACAAAGTGTCTGCCTCACGGACTAAAGCTGGGAGCTGGTTCCACAGGAGAGGAGCCTGTAACTAAAAGATCTGCCTCCCATCCTAAGTTTAGATTTTCTTGGAACCACCAGTAAACCTGCAGTCTGAGAGCGAAGTGCTCGGTTAGGAACATATGGAACAATCAGATTACTGATGTATGATGGACCTTGATTATTAAGAGCTTTATATGTGAGAAGAAGGATCATAAAATCTATTCTGAATTTAACAGGTAGCCAATGTAGGGAAGCTAAGACAGGAGACAGGAGAGATATGATCTCTCTTTTTAATTCTCATCAGAACTCTAGCTGCAGCGTTTTGGACAAGCTGAAGACTTTTAACTACATTCTGTGGACTTCCTGAGAGTAATGAATTACAGTAATCCCGTCTTGATGTAATAAATGCATGAACTAGTTTTTCAGCATCACTCCTTGAAAGTATGCTTCTAATCTTAGCAATAAACTATTTATAACTATACGATGTTAGAACATTGTTAAGAAGCATGAAAAAAAAAGTTTTAAGCTAATTTGTTCTCCAGATTTGCCATTGTAGCTTTAAGCCCACACAGCAGGATCTAAAAATTGACCAATAATTCTAAAAATATGTGACGGTAAAAAAAATCACAGATGTGCGGCAACACAGCAAAAACTACACAAACAGTCTTTTCCTGAACATTTCCTGAAAATTCCTCAAATCGAACGTGATTTTGGAGTAAACCAACATGGTGGACGAGGAGAAGGACGTGGAATCCTCTTGCTCGAACAGCATTCTTCCATCGCCTCATTTTCTGACCTGTTACACCACACACACTGTGATAATGGAGCAAGATGATCCAACATCGTGCCAACTTTCCTCTGAGTAGACTAAAACACTCCTAACACACACGGTAGAAATATCTGACAGGATTCCTATCTTTGGACAATCAGTTGCATTTTTAAGGTTGTCTGAATTGGGTCAAAATTTAGCATAATTATCTTCTCATTTAAACCAAGCTGTACGTTCTTCTCGGGTCTCTTAAAAACCTTCAGGACACATTTTACCTTTAGTTTGAGATGCACCAAGATTTTGATCAATGGCTGTGTGAGAATCACAACATTATATTGTGTCTGTCACATATTGTTCTATCCTTTCACTTTTCCCACAGATGTAACTGAAGGAAACTGAACCAATTATGTGGTTCATGGTGACAGGCTGCAACTAGCAAACATCTAAGATACAATTTAAAAACTGTCCTTTGTCAATTACCGCTGCTAGGCAGCACTAGTTTATCTCCAGAGGTATTTTGCATGTTTTTATGCTTCATAGGTCTGTTTAAAATGTAGCTTAAAAACACAAAATTCAATATTTCCCTTCCAAATAATCTGAAGAGTGGTAACTTTAAAAAGATAAAAACCCTCAAGGTCTGGAGAATCTGTCTCCTTGAATGCAAAAATAAAGAAATGGAGGATGACTCAAGACTTCTGCAAACCAGTGTGTTACACAAATCCAAGCTAAACAGCCAAAGAAGCAGTAATTGCGTGTGCCATTTTTGAAGTCAGAGACATTTTGGATCATCTGATATGCCTCAGAGAAACATTTACATACAGTTTGGTCTTTTTTATTCTCCTGCTCCAGTGAAACAATTCCAGTTTTCCAGGGTGATTTAATGTTCCAGTGCTTCTTGAGGTCCTCTCTTGCGGAAAAGATTAAAGGGCAAACGCCGCTGACCTGCGAATTACCATCACAATTCGCCTGTGAGAATATTATCGGAATAACTGTTCCAAATTAGGGAGATACTTTGGGAGTTAATGAGCAGAGGAGAGGGAAAAGAGTGCAAGGGCCAGAACGACTCCTTAACACCAATCACGAACCACCTTAAAGAGCAAGTTCACTGAGAAACAGTTTTTAGGCTACTTGTTAATTTTTACTCCAAGTTTTACATGCATACTTAACGTGAAAATGGTCTGCACCCCTATTTCCTGCATTAGCCGCTGATAGAAAATAGACCTGGAAACTCTTGGATTAGAGAAGCCAGTCAATTCCACATTCATCGACTCACTCATTTTGGCTTGAGAATACGTCTGGGCTAGTGGAAGCCAACCATTAGCATTAGCAACTCCACAACATGGCAGAACTCCTTCAGGCTTGTATTGTATGTGGAGATAAAACATCAACATTGCAAAGCAAACAGTCAGTGGTAGAGTCAAGTTGCTGTTAGCCAATCAGAGGCGAGATGTTTGAATATCAGGAAATAAGATTCCCAAACCTGCTATGTGCTGCAATTTACTCCTCTGACTCACTTATACTCCCTGAAACAGGAGTGCTATAGCTTCTTTTCCACAGAGATTGACTCACAAGGTATTCATTTATATTGGAGACCATTGCAACTGTACTGGTAAAAACCAGTGAACTTGGTCTTTAAGTAAAGTATTCTGACCTCTGGCTTACATGGAAACAGCTCAATTGAGGGAATATCTTTTAATTCAATGATCTGGTATTTCCAAAAAGCTAAAGATGATAAATGTTATTTTACACAAACGGAAACATTAACAATATCCAACAAATTGAACTAATCTGGTAGCCTGGCACACCATTCTAGATATGTGAATATATAGTCTGGTCACGATGCATTGATGGTTCTCAGTCATGGGGTGGGATCTACGGGTGTCTTTCAAACAGTGATGCCAAATGCTATTGGACAACGAACGTGACGTACTCACCGGTACAGATGTCAGTCAATGGGGCAGTCCACGATGCACATTGAAGAAGACGAAAACACATCTTTTATCTAAATAAACTTTATTGCCTCCATCTGCTTTTGACTCAAAGAAAAGCCCAAGACTAAATAGTCCAAAGTTGTTGCCAAAGCCATTTCACGCAAGCCAGCGCCCACTTAACTTTGCTCAGTCCCGCTCACCAAACTGATAGATAGCTGTGATTGGCCCAACAAACTGATAGAGCACTGTGATTGGCCAAGTATCAGGGTAACCGGGACTGCAGAGGTTCTAAGGGAGCGTGACTAGACCGACATGCAGAGCAAAATCATTTTGTTTTGGCTACTGATGGTCTAGATTTTTAAGCTATTAATCTGAAACTTGTTGAGACTTTAGTGGTCTACCAGTTGTTGGTATATTAATATATTCTATGCCTGTTATTTTTCTTGTGTTTTACCACAAAGGAGTAAATATCACTTTTCATGGCAGAGTATTTAATTACGAGTAAATAATGTCATGCATGAACAAAAAATTTTTTCAAATTCTCATGCTGCCAGTTACTACTATGATGCCATGTAAACAAGTCACTAAGCCACTATCACAGCAAATCATAGGTTAATATCTGCAAAACTAAGTTTGAGCCTATTTTGTGTTTGCAAAGGTTAATTAGCTGTGGCGACCTTCTTTAATGGGATCGACTCCAAAAGTTAATCAGCTGAATATCTAATCATAACTTTCTGAGATTTCATTCTGTGATTCATGAGTGCTTTTTCTAAGAGAGACAGTTATGGACTCAGTTAATCTCAAAGTTGTCACTATCGGCTACAATCGCCTTAAATTTTTTGCCCATTTTTATAGACAAAGTGTTTTACAATCACTCAGCTACTACAGCATCAACTTTTAACTAAATATCAGTAAATCTGACCAATATAGCTCAATATAGACTTTGTTTTTGTTGAGGCTGACTCCAGAATGGAGATGATGAACATCCAATTTTTAATATTCTAAGATTTTTATTAAAATCCACTCAGTGTTTGAGATATTTCACTAATAAACACACACATTGAAACTAGGTATGTCCAGGCTAAAGATGCATTCACGAACAAGCGGCATTGCTTCCAGCCATAATCACGGAAGTAGGGAGGCGGGCTTAAGGTGCAATACATTTTTCCACCTCTAGATGGTGTCATCTGACAAAATCTCCAGATTTTTGCTCTAAAGAAGTAAAAGCTGATGCTGGTCATTTTCAATATTACATTTTAGTACCAGTATTGGCCGATAATAAGGGTAGTCTGATTATATAGAACACCTGTAATAGAAACATACACACAGGCAACAGCATTATATAGCAGCTTTTTGCAAAAGCCAATTAAAAAAAATCTGTGACACAATTTAAGTGATATGAAAATAAATGCAATGCACTCATTATATATCTGTAGGAACATCTACATTAAATCCAGCTGTCTTATTAGTAGTATAGATGTAGGCTGTATGTTTTCACACAGATAAATAATGTAACATCAGGTAGATAAATCTGCTCCATATTTGTTATGGCAAATTCAGGATATAAGACTCTCACAGGATGACATCACTTCTCTAAGTAATGTGTGGTCACACTTTTGGCATGTGGACTCTGTGGACACCTGGCTTCCTCTTATTCTGTCAGTCTGTTGAGTCATTAAAGCAGGACCTCCCAACCACCTTTGCTGGAGGGGTGTCCTGTGTAATGAGTGTGCCGTAAAATATGCATTCATGTGCGTGAAGATCCACTAGTGAATGATGGAAATGTAGAAACAAAAAAGGTGGTCTGTGTAGTCATTTTCATTCCTTTGGAGGTCAAAGTACATGCAACATCAAATGTTGCATAATTACAGAATATTTAGGCCAACACTGCCACAGTGGCTCTCTAATTGCGTACTTTGGTGGGGTGCTTGTCCAGGCGCACAGATAGGGTGGGGGACGGAGGGATCTGTCCCCCCCAGATTCAGATCGACCCCGATCCGTCCCCCCCAACTAAGGCCAGAAAGAAAACAAAATCGGAGGTTAAGCGCTTGAAGCTCCTTTTTCCAATTACATTGAATGCAGCATGACGTAAACAAACGCCGACTCCAGAGGCGCCAAAGTGGGTTGCTGCTAGGATGCAGGATGAAGCGAAAAAGGCAAGCAACAATTTCTGCGTATTTAAAAAAAGGCCAACAGTGTAAGCAGACTGGACACGATCTGTTTGTTTATGCATGTTGGTTCTAATTTCAGTACATTGTTGTCAGTGTTGGGACTTACTCGTTAAAAGCGCCAAAGCCTCATTGCTGACTTTAACAAGTCTTATCTACAAATATGAAGTTACTACTTTACATCAGAAGATAGTGGAGATGTGGAACCTTCAGGCTGACCAAAGTTTGGGAGTTTTTAGAGTTTGAAAAACGCCTCTCGCCAAGAGGCTCCCAGTCGGGGAGAGGAGGAGATACGCAGCACGAAGAGCGCAAATATGAAATAAAACGTATAATTGCCAGCAGGTCTGGTCTTTGTTGACTGATCACTTTGTCTGGTGATGGCTGACTCCGATTATGAAGCAGATTATTGACTCTGATGAAGAAATTCACTCATGCAGCCTAGAAGATTGATGCTGCTGCAGCATCAGACAGCTGGTGCTGCACGAGAGGTGTGTGGAGTTTACAAGCTCCAAACGTTGGGTTTGATGTTTGTTTAACCTTCTCTGGGATGTGATGGATGTAGAATTGATGGTAAAAACAACGCAAAAGTGACAGACATAGCGACAATGTAAAAAAAAAGCTGTAAAAAAGAGGCAGATGCTGATGCTTTATGTATGGAAGTCAAAATGTGCCACATAATCATAAAAAAAGTAAAATATTAAATTTAAAGAGATTTATATATAAATAAAAATTTTCAAATATAATGAAAATTTCTAAATAATGTAAAAATACGAAGGAACATCTGTTGGTCTGGCTGAAAAGTTTGGGAACCACTGCTCTGAGTGATAAGTGAATATCGTTTTTTAAATGTATTGTATGTTCAGTTTTTTAGGGCTTTTATGTTTTCTGTAAAGATCGGTATGCTGAAAATCATTTCATGTTTTGCATAAAGCATGAGGTTTTGATTAGTAATTGATAGGGAGAATAACAAATGACTGATTTGAATAGTGTTGATCAGACAGAGCTTTGCTGCCAGCGTTCCACTGCATAATGGCTTCAAACACGTATATAAAAGTGTTAGTTTTTACGTAAACCATTGGATGAAATTACACAAACTGACTGAGGTCTAGTTAAGGCTCTTGCAATAGTTTGTGTATGTGTACATGCGTGTGGGTGTATGTGTTTGGGGGAAGGTATAGGAACTTTGTCCCCCCCGTTTGAAAATCCTATCTGCGCCCCTGTGCTTGTCGTCCACTTAAAGCAGGCTGTCGATTTGATGAGACGTTCTGCATCAAGGCCGCCAACAACAAAAAAATTAAAAGTGCCTCATTTAGAGAATATTTCAACACTTCCAGAATTTCCTCTATTTATTCGTCACATCCTCACAAGCGCCTGGGTACATTTATCAGCCGACAGACACACTCCCAGTTCTTTCTTTCTTTGATTCTCTGCTCAAGTGACTTCAGCACCAGGAGGCCGAGTTAGGACTAAAAAGGATCCACTCATAGATCTTTGATTCTGGACACCCAGGCTGCACTTGTGCCATCACTACTTTCTTCACATCTACTGATTGCTCACTAAAGAGGAGTTCTCTGTAGCTGCAGCCTTAGTGGGCTGTTAAAATAAGTGACGGTCTGTATTTTAGCAGAACATATTGTTTCTTTGCTTGCTGGCTGAATGGACTCCCACTTAAAAGGCACTATAACATGAAGAAACACAAATACATGAAAAAATGCATGACAGGAAAGATAGCAGGGCATTGTCCTTACCTGGATCTACCATAAGAGCATCCCAGTTAGGAAAATGTAGAATTTAAACTTATAAGGACCAAGTTCTATCTGTTTCCAGGCAGATTTTTGGAGTAAAACTCTGAAACTGGCTAAATGTAGTGGTCTGATAAAATGCTCTGCTTTGATTGGCTAACTTTAATGGTGGGTGAGAACAAAGAGCAGGTGAATTATTCACACCAACTTTTGGTCAATTGTCTTTCTGCCAACAAAACCGTACATAAAATATCAGTCGTATTTATCATTGCTAAACATCCAACCAGAACCTAGAACTCAAAGTCAGACCAAATGACCACTCCTATTGGCTGTTGTAAGTCCCGCCCCCTCTAAGGGGATGAATGGGATACTTCCTGATTAAAAAATAAAAACATTAAAATCAGGTCTTTAGATCTCTAAAGTAGCACTTGGGGTGGTGTGTCTGGGGATGTGTGTGAGTGTGTTGACACAAACATCTCATTCTGTGTCTGCACGGAGGTGGGGGGGGGGGGTTTAATGATTAGGGCTTGTTTTGCAGCCTCTGTAAACCAAAATATTCTAGAATGAAATGTCACCCCTTCTTTCCACCGGAGCCGTCAGCAGCGCGAGTCGGCCGCGTCTCAGGAGCAGCATGTCGCGGCCCTTACACGCCGGTTCTATTTTCTACGCACTACGCCTCTGAAACGGGTCAAGTTCGACATTGTTGGGTAAGGAAAGACAGGAAATCGGACGCGGAAACGGAGCGAAGCTTTCCGAGATTTTCAGAACGACGAAACGTACTGCCTTCCAGTTGCTTTACTTTTAAAAAAAGTTACTAACTGTGCGGCCCCGTGAGAAGTTATCACCTAGCTAGCGGTCTCCTTTGTTTTTCAGGTCCGTATTGGCGATTATAAAATGGACAGAACATAAAACACAAACCTTTTGGAGCCATGTTGTAGTTTTCTCCTGCTTCTTGTTGTGTTTACTGACAAAGTCACTCGTGTGACTTCGTGCTCTGACGGTGATAGCTGCTCCCCTGCTGCTTCACGTCTCGTGGGAAGGGCCAAGCAGCAGCTTACGCGAGCAAGACGTGCTGCTGCAGTAACGTGCTGCTGACGGCTCCGGTGGAAAGAAGGGGTGAGGCTGCCTGTCCAAACAGCTGAAAGCAAATTGGGTTTATAGGGCAGAACAATGGTCCACATCACAGGGGGAGTTGGACAACGGCTGATTTTATGTTTATGTTTATTTATTTGGCAGACGCTTTTATCCAAAGCGACTTACAATTTATAACCTATAGGGCATGTTGTGATCTGTGGGGGAAACCGGAGTACCAGGAGGAAACCCACGCATGCATGGGGAGAACACGCAACTCCACGCAGAAAGGCCGCAGCCGAGTTTCAAACCTGCAACCTTCGTGCTGCGAGGCAAAAGTGCTAACAACTGCGCCACCATGCAGCCCAAATCAGCTGAAGCACACACAAATGTATTTTATTAGGCCTTATTGAAGGATTTCTTTCACTCGTTTGAGTTATTGTTAGAAGTTTTTATTTAACTATTAAACTTTTATTCAGTTAAATCTTGCATGTGAAATATTCAACTCTGAGAGAACTGTATCTATTTTTATCATGACTAAAATAAACTGTGTGCAGATCCTCCACTTTTATGGAAACGTGTCGCCCTGGTAAAACACGAGGAGGAATGAGTGCACCTTTGTGATGCTAACAGATGCTAATAGATAAAACTTAATTGTGATTTATTGTGTTTTTTTTACATCCATTCACCCGTTTTGCAGGATTTGGGGCTGAATTCGTACCACCAAAAAAAAAGTGGCCAGGACCATGTGATGGGTTGGTAATCTGTCCTGGGTTTACCCCTCCTCTGAGCTGAGATGTGATCTTCAGCAGCTGACAGGTGCTTGTTTCCTGTTACTTATATGACAGAAGAATCCTTTTTGTTCTGCTCTCGGTGCAGCGTGTCACACTTACATATTTGTCTCTTGCATCTGCTTTCCGTCTTCGTTGTGATTCAACCCCCACCCCCACCCCCCCACCCCACCCACCCCCAGCTGCAGACTTCTGTGAAACTTGTTAATTAGATCAGCTGATTAAAAAAACCTGAGGGAACGACGTTTAATCGATGAGCACAAATAGATGACTTTCATCCCACACCACCACCCCAACACTCCATCCCTCCGCTGTGCTTCTCCGGTTCTCGGCCCATCTAGGGAATCGTGAGCATCGGTGTTTGGACAGTAACAAAGAAGCCATCTAAACGGCACCGGACCAATCTCAGTCAATCACACTATACCATAATAATCTCTCTCTCCCAGAAGTGGAAGTCACAAAAAACTAAATTGTCTCCCTGCTGCCTCATGCCTCTCTTCTGATATCTGCACTTAAAAATGTTCCCTTTTTCTAACCTTTAGCTTTCTCTGCTCTTTCATGCCACATATGTCCGATAAACCTGGAAATAGGTAACTTGATGACTAAGATTCCCTTTAACCACACTCCTATCTCATTACCAAAGCCAGACTGATGTTACCTGTGGTTCACAAAAAAATCAGGGTTGAGGTTATATGCAAATGAAGTTCCTAGTTATGTATAAAAATGATAAAAAATGTGCATTGAGATTGGCAGGAGCACATGTGCTCATGGTTGTACGACAGAAGGGGGTCTGGCGTTTCTTCAGCTGCAGGCGGTATTCCGTTTCAGCCAGCTGTTCTTCTGCCCCTGCAGCTAACTCTGTGTTTGACCTCCACATCTCCTGCAACAACGGCCCGACCCAGCTGGCTCCGAACTGTATCAGCAGCAGCCGCGATGTCGCGCAAATGTAAATTCACAAAGAAAGCACTGGCATGAGTCACCAAGTGAAGCCAAAATGGTTCAAAAGCACCAGAAACGACATTGTGTGGGTCTGTTTGCATGCTCACAAACAGATAAATGACGATCATTGTCAAATGCTAACAAGACCAGCTAAATTTGGTCCAGTTTTTTTTTGCTTCCAAGCAGTGATTCTGCATGTGAAGGCCAAAGGTTGCAGAAAACATTTGTAATAAGCTTGTCAACGTTCTCTGCCCATGCAGAGTCTACTGCTGAGTGCTTTCAGAAGGCTGTAGTTTTCAGCTCGAGTGCTTTTAAATTCACACCGAGCACCATGAGCTCAGTTGGAAACATTAATTTATTTACTTTAAGGGTAATTTAGCCAGCGACAGCAAATTAGACCTACTGTCTGTGCATTTCATTCTCGTCCTGACCTACTTTTTGGGCTTTTTTTCTCTCTCTCTCTCTGTTTGGTTTTCTGTTTGCATCCATTTCAGTTTGTGCAATTTAGCCATTTTTATAGCTTTTCCACCATTTTCCTGTTTAATATTCATGCATGTGTTTTGGTAACTGCTGAGCAACACGACTGCACCTCAGCAGCCTCTCATCTCTGTGGGCTGCTTTTAGTCAGGTATGACTGCTTTAATTTGCGCGCGCAAACATGTCCTAATTGGAATCTCATTATTTTTCCAACTGTCTAAGTCATAAAACCTGCTATTAGTGAAAGTAAATGACAATTTGTCGGATTAAAAGGACATTTTACTTAGAAACACAAATGTCAGCCTGAAGAGCAGGAAAAAAGAAAATAAATCAAAGGATTGCTAACATCACCGGGATTCCCCTGGGTAGAGTTTAAATGTCTGAGCTAAATGTCACGGCAATACATCAAATAGTTGTGGAGAGATTTCAGACTGGACTGAACCCTTTGACTCACCATCAGACCTAAACATTAGCAATAATTACAAAATCTGGAAAATGAAAATTATTTTTTGCAGTAGGTCAGTGCGCGTAACACCTAAAACTGACAAGACAAAGTTTGTACATTTAGATTTTTTTTGCACAAGAAATGTAAAAAAGACATAAATTTCCAGAAAGCTGCTTCCGGTGGTTTATTTGGATCACTATGGTAACTACACGTTTTTCTCTCCCCCGACATGACCCTTTGTGAGTCAAGCAACATAATTGTAAAAAGACAGTCACTATAATTTATATTGAAAATGTTCCTTAATCAAATGGCAGAAATGTGTGTTTGTCACTCGTTGACTTGTATGTGTCTAAAGTGTTTTATGTAAAAGAGATGACAGGTTAAAAAATACCCTTCACTCCTGGTTGCAAAGAGAAAAGTCAGAGTTGAAAGATTATGGAAGCGTGTGGGAGGTGAGCATGTCATAGAAGGTTATAGGTTATGCAGAGTGTGTCCCATATGTACAGGATACATAAGATATAGAGTGGGTCCGTTATATATAGGATACATAGGATAATCAGTGTGTCCTATGTATACAGGATACATAGGATATGCAGTGGCGCTTCATATTAGGATGTGTTTTTTGTGTTGGCTGCATAAGGACTGCCAAAGAAAATTAATGTGAAAACAATTTAGGATCCAGTCTTTCATTGATAACAGCTTAAAGGAACATTTATAAGACCAAAAAGATGAAAAATGAAATCTTCAGTCTGAGGGTTAAAATAACTTAAACAAGTTTGTGCCACAGAAGGCACAAAGATTTGTTTCTTTTGTGTTTTATTTATTTATTTATTTTGTACATTTCAAACATTAACGTCCAGCTGAGTTGTTGTTGATTGTTTTCTTATTTCACTGTGCTTCTTCACAAAATTCAGAAGTACTTTTGTCTAAGTAATTATTTCTTTTAGAATGTGCAGGTTTTGTTCATTGTTTTTGAAGTTGCACTGAATGACTTTGATGTTGCTCGATCATCAGGGAGTCAGAGGGTGCGAGGTCACTGGCTAATGGGATTTAATAAATGTTTGCTTTAATGGGAGCCAGCAGGCAGGACAAGAGAGAGTACAGCAGGCTGCAAACTGAATAGTAAGCTCCATAATGGGATTAAACCATATGTAAAGGGCACAGCCTCTAGAGGATCGTCTAAGGAGGAAACCTTGTCCTGACTCTTCCTGTTATTGTCTTTGTCTCCATACACTCCAAAGACAAATGAGACGTGATTCATTGCAGGAAACAAATCTTCAAATCAGACTGAGATCAGACCCTATTTAAGGACCGTTTCCATCCAGACCCTTTTACACGTGACACGCTCTAGAACTGATCAGTGGCTGTGTCCAAGTTCAGAGGCAGCATCCTTTTAAGGATCTGTCATACCGTTCCACATTCACCAGGTCCTAAATCAGCCAGTAAGACAGGAAGTGAGCTGTGAATTAGAATAGTCTAGCGTTCATATTTATTCCTGTCGATGAGGACGTTTCACATTTCCTTTATTCTTTAACTACATAATTTAGTCTGATCTGGTCCAGTTTTTATCATGTCCTACTTTTGCTGGTTTGGAATGAAAAGTACCAAACAAATGTGTCGTCTACACTCACTGGATGTAAGAATGGAATCACATGCTTCTTTGTGTGGTGGTGGTGAAAACATCACATGCTAAGGCTGCTGTTTTCTAAAAGATATGAAGCCTTCAGGACCAGAGGTTTTAAGTAATAGTGTTCCTCTAGTGCAGTGATTCTCAGCTGGTAGGCCCCAACCTAAAAGTGGGTCGCAGAACCGTTTTTAGTGGGTTTTAGTGGTTCAGAGGACCCCGAGATTCCAAGTTTAACTCATTCACTGCCATTGACGACAAAAGTCGTCATTTGCACTTTTTTTACTGTGTGGGCATCGGAACCAGTGTTGCCAACTGCTTTTGACTGAAAGTAGCAGAAGTTACCCCCAAAAGTCGCTAGATGTCGCCTGATGACGTCACGTGCTAATTTACATATTGATGATGTCATCACGCCACATTGGTGTTCATTTTCCCCATAGCATCTATGCTATATACTGTATATATATATAGAGAGAGAGAGAGAGAGAGAGAGAGAGAGAGAGAGAGAGAGAGAGAGAGAGAGAGAGAGAGAGAGAGAGAGAGAGAGAGAGAGAGAGAGAGAGAGAGAGAGAGAGAGAGAGAGAGAGAGAGAGAGAGAGAGAGAGAGAGAGAGAGAGAGAGAGAGAGAGAGAGAGAGAGAGAGAGAGAGAGAGAGAGAGAGAGAGAGAGAGAGAGAGAGAGAGAGAGAGAGAGAGAGAATTAATTAGTATGATTAAAATGGCCCAAATTGCTTTGATATGTACAATAAATTCCAAAAGTATCAATAAAGTGACATTAAGACAGATATGGTGTGGTGATCCAAACAGTTCTGTTGTAGGATATAACTCAGACCTCCTGCTCTCCTCATTCTCACAGACATTTTCCTAAAAGGTTTTTTCTTTTTTACACCTCATAGTTTCCCAACTTCTCTGTTGTGTATTCTCTCCATCGTGATAATAACGGCGCTCCGAGCAACAGGGAGCGGGTGTCTCATGGTATAACCATCCCTGTGTCACTGAAGGAAATTCAGATGAGCCACAGAGCTGCGTGTGTAAACGGGACGGTAGTTGAAACTCCCGTTGACTTTATTTGCCAAATGCAGGAAAAACCAAAGTGTCTGACGGCTGCAGAACCAGAGATGGCGCAGGTTGACGCCTGCGCCATCTCTAGTAGAAGCGTGGGCCTACAGCAGCAGCAGAAGAAGTAAATCGGCGGTCTCCAGCTCTGCAACTGTACCTTTGTCTTCGGCGAATCAGCCCGGCCGAAAATGGTTTATGATTGGTCAGTCCTCGTGCACATGTGCAGATTATTGTTCTATTTCCTTACTCCCAGAAGAACGGTTCAGAATGCAAATGGTTTCTTTGTTGCTAATCTGTAGGGAATATCTGCAAGAAAGTTCTACAGAAAGTAGCAACGGGTCCTGAGAAGTGTCGCTAGGCGCTTTTTGGAAAAAAAGTCATTGAGGGGGGTCAAAAAGTCATTAGGAACAGTGACAAAGTCGCTGAGTTGGCAACACTGATCGGAACGAGCCCCCGCACTATGAGAACAAACAGCTCTGAAGCCGATCTTCATCCGCATACGTCACACATCAGGTGATCAGGAGGCAGAAAATCCATGTGTTAGGAGATCATTTTTGGGGTGGTGCTTTAAAAAAAAGTGAGGCGCGACCGGGAAAAGCTTCTGGCAATCACAATTCGACAACGGATTATGAAAGAACAGATAATGCTCCAAACGCACTGATTCTTCCTGATGTAAGAGGTGAGTCTACTCTTTGTTTTGGTAGTTTTGGCGTTGACATCATCCTAGCGTACAACGTTCTGTGACTCTTAAAAAAACAGCAAAAATGCTGAAAAACACTGGCAGCAAAGGGCTTTTCTGATCAGTAAGCGGCTGGCAGTGAACGAGTTCAAAATGGCAGCGGCCAGTGCTACCAGGAAGTAGTTATCGTTATTTTATTTTTTCATTTATCTGTTCTGTTTTCTTTTTTTATCTATTTAACACCACCGGTAAGTTGTTTATTTTTGTTATCAATCATTGTATGTGGCAAATGTCGAAGGGTGCGTGTGTCACTATTTAGATGTGGAGAATACGTGGTTATCTAATAGTCAACAACACTGGTGGTGACCATTTTTTCCGAGTTGGAAGCTGGAAAGCAAAACAAACCCGTTATGTAGTTTCCTGCTCAGAAATTCTGAGTTCCGAAGAATAAATGGAACGCAGCACAAATGGCAGACTTCTGAATTGTGTCCTTGTTGGTGTTAGATGTGTAACTGCTAGATGTTTCAGGCGGACCTCTTATCCTCAGCTCACCACCACGTGTCCCCTCCTGTCTTGTCTCCTCTGCCTGTCCTTCGTTTCACACATGAAGAAACCGCAGCAGGAGGCTGCAAACATTAAATTCTAGTATCTTCTACCTTTTAAATTACACTGTGAGGTGTGACAAACATGTCGATTTTGGAACCCAGAACCATTATCCATATATCCACTCATTAGCAAATGCCCCTATGTAGCCACTCGTGTAGGACAGAACTCATTACTTCCTTCTCTGTACCTGCAACCAAGCAATCCCATTATGACTAATGAGAAAATTCACCTTAAATAACAAATTTTGTGAAACCCCAATTTAAACAATAGCTGTTTTTAATGTGTCCTCCAGTATATTGCATGTTTTTGCACAGTCAGCCCGGACATGTAAATAACTGCAAAGTGATACAACTGCTAGTGTAAAAGTTTATAAACATTTGATTTAACAGATGTTTTTTTTTTGTTGATCAGAGTTGATTTAAGGTGATAGTAAACCATTTTGTCTTGCCCTTTTAGGACTAGCCTTTAGCTTATCAATCAAGTCAGAATAAAACTTGATTTCTTGAATTTCAAAGAGTTATCTTCAACAGAAAATACATGAATTATTCACAAACTCTTTGTTTTCTAAGCTGTTTGTTAAACTTGAAACTACTTGTGCAAATATCTCTGTGTATGGAGCCCCAACAAGAAAATTTAGGTCAAAACATTTAAACAACTCACCGTTTTCTTTCAGTGACCTCAAAAATTGACAAAGTAAATAATATAACGCGTAGTAAGAAATGTTTTATGAATTTGCACCACGTGTGTAGGAAATGAAATATTGCCACAAACATGGTGTCCTCCGTGACATGACAAGGGAAGTAGATGGAAAGGGGTGGATTGCACATAGGCACACCGCAGCCCTTTCTAACGCATTTCAAATGGCTTTGGCTCAACTTGAAAAGCAGATGCAACTGTCCAGATCACACTTGCTCTCCCTCCTTTGATCAACTGATCGAAAAGCTGGAGTCGGCTAAACATCCCAAAAGGGTGTTGGAGTGGAGGAGTGCAGTTGGTGATTCAAGACGCGCCGTAGATTTGTGGTGCACAGAGGCGGACAACAGGCGAGATTTGTGGAGTCACGGCCGTCTGACAGCTGATTCATCAACAGAGTCGAAACACTGGATTCACGCCAGAGTTTTTATGAGTTTCATCGAGTGTACGGGATCCATCTTTCACAGGAACGCACACGGTCCTCAATCTGGAGCAATGAGGTGTAGCAGTCTGCTCACAAATCGTAGAAGGGAAGTTTGGATTGAGGGTACAGAGGAGACAACACCGGTTCTATCAGCTGACCACAATAAATCTGCAGGATATTTATCAGGTGACACTGAAAGGTAAAAATTGGGTGATGTTTATTTTAAAAATAACTCGTGAATCACTGAACAGAACTTAAAACGCTCAGAAAGTAATCTTTGTGTGTTCACCTTCAACTTTTGGAGTCAAACCCATTCAAGATGAGCTTTAGGGCTGTCTGTTGACATTGCTGAGATCAAATCAAAGCTCACAAATTGCTGGTCTGTTCCATTCCTCAACTGTGATCTGGGTCAGAATTGAAAGAAAAATGAAGGATGCAAGTGGCTGAAATGAGCCTAAAGCCCGGTTCACACATCGGAATAAAGTTGAGTTTAATTACCATGACAACCTTAAAGATAATCTTGTCTGATGATCCTACCATTTGTGGTGTGTTTTGACCATGCTCTCGTCCACTCAAAAGGATGTCGGGACCGCTCTGACTTTTAAACACGTTGAATGGTTTTGGTCTGGTTTTCTGGGTATCCCCATAAACCAAGGAGAAAAGGTTGTCAAAGTTTCCTTTTTGAACTGCTAAATGGAAGTAAAATAATGCAAAACTTTGAACTATCTTTTGATTTATTTTTTTTTCTGCAGAAACCTCAGTTTCCTGTTTTTCTTATTGGGATTTCCATTTACACGCTTCATCAGAGATGGTCGATCATAACCCACTAACAGCCGTCTCTGCTGAGACCTTGTTTTCTTTAAGTGAGACATTTTCAGAAATGAAACATAAAGGTGTAAGTTGTTCTTCAGGTTCACAAGCTCATTTCCACATTTTCACCCCACTGTGCTGTGACAAATTAGATTTTATTTGCCGACAATTTTACTCTTAAAGCCTGAAACCCTCCTACTGCACTAAATCCGAGCTGGAGTCTGTGTCAGTATTTATTTAATTAATGAACCCTCAAGAGAAATCTTCCTCGTCTCCCTGAGACTTCCATATTGTTCCTTCACTGCTTGCAGCTGCAGAAGATTGAATCAGACAGTATTTTACAGTGTTTAGGGACCATCAGCAGAGTAGCACGATGTCCTGTTTGATTTAGCTGGAAATGTCTGTGGAGTGCATATTTTTTATGTCTTTTTCAATTAAATGAAAAGAAATGTTCAGATTTCTTTATATTTTTGCATAAATGTACTTCCCTGAGTTCTGAGCCTGCAAGAAACTCTTGAAAGTCTCTGAATGTTTATTTGACAGCTGAATCCAGAGCTCTAATAATTTTTTAGCATGAATATGTTTCACATAAAGGAGAATCAGCTTTTAAAAAGATTAATGAGTGGACCGGCGATGGTGGAGGAAGCAGATCGCCTCAGGCAGTCGCGTGTTCACATTTTCATGGATTAAAATACTTATTCAAGAATTAAAGGTGTTGTGTTTTTTGTTTGTTTGTTTTTTCAATATGGAGGAGATCAGTTCCACAATGAAAATGTCCTTTTTGAGTTGTGCTTAAAGGTGATGTTTAAAGAAAATCTGCTCCAAAACACTCCTGTCTGAGCGGTCCCTTCTGAGCAGCAGGCACTCTGTGTGACCCAAAGCTCGACAAGCAAATCTGCTTTTGAAGTTGCATTAAATTCGGATGAACTTCTAATTCCCTGCCAGCAGCTATCTCAAGTGAAGAAGAAAAAAATAAGAAGGGGAGAAGGAGGAGTTTGTGTTAAGGAGCGGTGCCGATTGGATTTCTCTTTATGCTTTTCACTCTTTCACTTAAATTTCACTTTTCCACCCTGGACGTCTGCTCTTCTCAAAGGCTCAGCTTTTATTTCTGCCGTCCTTTTTGCTCCCACACGTCTTCATTTCTTTTCATGCCACCGCTGGAACAAACAGAATAGAGAGAGTGAACGTTAATACAGATATTAAAATCAAAGCTCAAGCATGAAAGAGAGAAACACTAACTAAACGAGCTTGTTTTTAGTTATTTCAGAACCAAGAACCCCTCTGTGAATGCGATCAGTATTTCATCAACATGTTGAGCAGCACTCCTGAGATAAAAAGTCAGGCAATCAACCCGTATTGATTTCAGCTTAGTGACGTCAGTGTTTGGCCTTCTGCTTGGGTTGACACACATGAGACTGACCAACGTAATGAAAGAGTGAATCATGTTTTTGTTTGTGTACACTTCAGTATTGACTGAAAGCTGTGAAAGAAGCTGTTAGTGAGGTTGTCTGTCCTGAAAGGACTTCAAACCATTATTGGCCACTTTTAGTTTTGCTATGTTTCTTTAACTACGTTCAGATTGACTCCAGTAATGTAAAGATCGGGTCTTGTCTTTATATTCAGCAGGGCCGGTCCAAGCTTTTTGGGGGGCCTGTGCAGGTTTCCCTTTGGGGCCCCCATCATTCCTAGGCTACACTATCATAGTGTCATTTGTAATTTGGTTAAAATATGCAGCGTTATCACGACTATGGACTTTACTCATAAATGAGGAGCAAACCAGTAAATATGATCTAATTTTGTTGCATTTTGAAATGTGGAGTGTTATTTAGGTGTGGTAATTTTTTAAGTAAGTTTTGAACATCCGCAGACAGACAATAACTTTACAATAAACACGTTAGTTTACTAGCTTTTGATAATAAAATTAGGAACAGATGTGTAAAATGTGAAATCACTACAAAATAAAACCAAATGACACTATTAAAAATAGTTTTTTATTGATTCTCATTTTGTTATGACATTTATCACCATACCTATTGGTATCACAGTGGGGCAATAATGATAAAGCCCATTGGACTAATAGTTAAGATTTGTGATCATATGTTATTTCACATTGTCTTAAAGTTGTACAAGGAATGTAGACATCCACACAGTGTGGAACATTTCTAATTATCTATAGACAGTTTTTATTTGATCCAAAAAAATCCATTCACTCATGCAGCAACGGTGTAATAGTTTTAAAACAAATGAAATCATTTGAATTCTCCTAACAATCTATTTTTCAAACAGTTTCAGAGTCACAATATCTCCAGCTACCACTTACGTCTCCAACCATTTTCATTGATCAGGCTGGAGTCATTGTTAGGGTTGTATATTTATTTAACGACATCTGATAACGCCTCTAATGAAAAGGAGGACGGTGGAAAAACTGATAATGGAATCAACTTGAGTAGGTACACACACACACACACACACACACACACACACACACACACACACACACCTGCACAAGATCCAAATGATGAATTTGATGCAAACCCTCTGGGATGCAGGACTGGATTCAGTTTGAAAAAAAAAGATGCTGTGAACAATAACAGTAAATATAAAAAGGATGTTTATTACACATTTATCTCCATGCATTTCTTATTTTTAAAGATTTTTCTAAGCATTGCATCTATAGCAGGGGTGTCAAACTCAAATTCACACGGGGCCGAAATGAAAATCTGGGATGGAGTCGCGGGCCAAACTTCATATTTTTTGAAAAAGTGATGGCAAATATGTACATTTTCTTTATCAACATATATGCAATTTTGAAACTTTTAATTTGGAAACAAACTTATTTTTGCATTAACACTGAATGTGGAATAACCAAATTACACACGAGCAAGTCAGTTTTAAATAAAAGCCATCAGTGGTATTCATTACTTGTGGTATATTCAGCATTTTTAAAATCTATTCAGGATTTATGTTTTCTTGTTGTTTATTCATTTTTCTTATTTTTTATTCTTTTTTTCTCCTGTAATAATTGTCATCGCTGCTGTGACATCTAGCTTTCCCCACTGAGGAACAATAAAGGGATTTTCTATTCTATTCATCTATCTGCCGCCTTTCCACTTCCTGTTTACTGTAGGTTAAATCTTTTCTCACGGGCCAACAACAAAATAAAAATATCATTTTATCTTAAATGAAAATGCAACATCTCACCTGTTAACTTTCATGTTTTGGAGGAGAAAAAGAGCAGAAAACCAACATATTTAAAGCTCAGTTTGTTCCACTCGTTTACTGTGATGCTCACCTGTTCCAGCCAGATACCTGCATCATGGGGTTGATCTGAGCTGAGGAGGACACTCCTGTTGTTTTGTTCATCGTAATAATGGCATTAGATGACAACAGGTGCTCACATAGGTTTGTGCTGATGAACATGTCTGAGCAGCTTGACCACGTTGTATGTCGGGGAGGAAAAACAACGACTGCAACCAGAGTCATGCTGATTTGAGCGTGTCGCTGCTCGCTGGAGTTACATCAGCTCTGTCTGGAAGTTAGTTGGAAAACTTTCTCTTTAAGTCGTGAACACATTACTGAGCGGCTAGAATCTCCGTTTCTGGGCTTCAACGTCAGAAAATAGCTGAGTAAACTCGGCGCTGAGTGAGAGGAGTGTTTAGTTTGTCCGAGACAGCAGAGCTGCAGACGCTGGAATAAACACAAAGGAGGGGGCGCTTCGGCTCCGCGCTAACGCCACAAAGCATCATGGGAGTTGTAATCTTTGCGGTAAAATCAGCCAGTGGGTCAGTTTTAATATATTTTTGACATAGGTCCACATAAAAATGCTCCGCGGGCCGCATCTGGCCTGCGGGCCTTGTGTCTGACACATGTGATCTATAGAAACACAGTAAACGCACAGAGTTTACTGTAACTGCAGGGAAACGACCAGAGTAACTTTCTGCATCAATGTTTTTATTCTAACTCGTTTTAATTTCCTTCAAGCAATTTTCTCTTTTCCCCAGGGGTCTCAAACTCAGTTTAGCTGAGGGCAGCTGAAGGCAGATTCTAGGTGAGGCTGGGCCACATTAGGTTTTCCACAAGAAAAGCAATGTAAAAAAAAAACCATCTTCTCAAATCTCTTTATTTTCATTTAACACTAAATAAGATGGAAAAATATACAACAAATATAGTAATGAACAAGAAAAGTAATCAGTAATGAATAAATAAAATAATTTGATTTCTCAGTGACTAATTGTTTTTTTAGAAACCTATATTGGCTGTATTCAGATTTAAATGTCTGGATTAACAGTTCTTTAACCTTCTTCTGAACATTAGTGGAACATGAACTGTTCTTCTGAACATAGTTTCTCTTGCCTAATCCTTGCTGCTAGAGACCTGGCAGCGCCTCCTCTTACATTGCTGAGCAACATTTGGCCTAAGGGAGGAAGCAGTTGAGACCCTCAGTATGGCTTGAAGGTGATCATCAGTAAGTCTGGACCTGTACTTGGACTTGTTGAAGTTCAAGGTGGAGAAGAGCTTTTCGCACAAGTATGTGCTCCCAAAAAGGCACATCATCCGCTTGAACATTCGGGAAAGTTCAGGGAAGCTAGGGGTCTGACTGTTTTTAGTTTCTTTTTTTTTTTTTAGACTGCTTAGAAAACTCATACGCCACATTCCCACAGTTTACGGTTCGCTCTGCTTCCTGATCGCGTGGGTTAGACAAGTAAACTGTTTAAACTGCAAAAAAAAAAAAAAGGACGTGTACACTCAACATGAAGCGGTTCTATTTCCTCAGAGGTTTTATTTATCTATTTATTTATTTATTTATTTATTTTGAAGTTTTGAGAACAGAGTGTGCTGGGACGAATCTCAGCCCACCAGGCAGTGAGAAAACACGGACCAGTCCAAGGCAACGCTGCTGTAACTTTCATTCAGAGAATGTTTGCTTGCATCAAGTGTGGCCGATGTCCCGCCCCCCACCTCACCGTGATTGGTCTGTTCATTCAGCTCCCCACACAAAACTGTAAAGTACCCTACATATCAAACTGGTAGGCGGCACTAATATTACATTTCCATATTAGGGCAGGGGCCACAAATCATTGTCCTGCGGGCCGCGAGCCTGAGACTCCTGCTTTTACCCATCCCTATTGAACTAACTTACTCGACTTTATACTGAATAAGTCCCTTTCTGCTCTGTTTTCCTCACTTTCATCAGAAAAGGTCAAACCCATTGTGGCCTTTTCATCCATCCACTCTCCTACCAAACCGGAGTACAACTGACCTTTCCCTCATCTTCGTCTGACCTCTGAGGCAGTGGCACAATAAAAAAAAATCACATTCAAACACCCAACGCCTCTGTTACATTTCATTACAATTTTACTCTCTGAGCAGATGTTTTCTGTTACTTTTTGGGTGGTTAATCTGAGACTTGATTGATGATGTGAGAAATTATCACTGGATGGTGCAGCTGTGACATCACAATGACCAATCCTTTAGGAAATAAATAACTGTGCAGACAGATCATCACTCCCACAATTTTAGGTGGCAAAAGTGAAAAATGCTCGTCACCTATGAGTCCCAGAGGCATTATTCAACTCTAGATCAGAATGACAAATATGTGTAGGAGAAAATGACTATTATCCCAATATTCCACGCTGTTAATTATCTTATAATTACCTGTTTATTTTATTGACTCAGAGGCAAATAAAGCAGCCCTTTAATGTTTCAGGAAATTGTGGAATTTTTAGGCTGTGGTCCATTTTACAGTTTGTGTGGATAGACACCGGTGACCTGAGTAATCTGTTGAACAGTGGCGGCCCCAAGGGGTGGCCAGGGGTGGCCATGGCAACCCCTAGAAATTTGCTGAGCCCCCCAGAAAAGACCTGTGTTAACAAGTTATATTAATGTTTGCTCAAACCATAAATTCATCTTATTTATTCAAGACAAATGTAAAACACTTTTCAGCAGACTGTCTTAAATTGCCAATCAAGACAGTAGGTGTGACCTGCTAAACCACTGGCTAATCTTTAAATGTGTGGAACACTGAAAAAACATTTTTTTAATTATTATTTCTGATTATAATTGACCACACAGCATTTTTCATGTGGACTGAACATGTAACTAGTCTCCTACACCTATCTCCTGCATTCGTTTCTGAAAGAAAACACGGTGAAACTCGAGGATTTGAAAATCCTGACAGATCTACATTACACGTAACGTTTATGGACTCACCCATCTTGACTTGAGATGGAGAAGACTGTTGTTGGTTTAGCATCCAGGAAACAGCAGAGAACGTCCCCACTAGTAGGAGCTAACCATTAGCATTAGCAACTCCACAACACAATACTTTAGGCTTGTGTTATTTGTGGTGATAAAACATGCATGTTGAAAAGCAAATGGAGTAAGTGGTATGTTATCCAATCTGAGGCGAGATTTCCAAATATCAGGAAATAAGAGTCCAAAACCTTTGCCTAGCTGCTTTCACCACCTACTGAATTCTTTGTGCTGATCCATGAGTATGTATTGCACCTTCAAATTTAATTCAATCCTTTTTATGTTTGTTTTTTAACCTGTCCTGTCCTGGCAGTTGAAGCAGACAGAATGGTTGGTCCGAGGGCCATAATACTTGCCATGATACTTTGTGCGATTGCTAATGTCTGAATGAGCAGCCAATCACAAACTTGCTCTGCCTTGTTTGTCTTGATTGACAGATTAAAAAATTCTGCTTTAAAGTGTCATTATGAAATAAATCAGTCATTAGAAAAAACACTGTGATGAAATCAAGGCTGACTTTGTGAAAAAAAGTGTAATAAAAACTGAAAGAATTTAATAAAAACGTCACTTATAATTTTCATTATTGATTAAACATTCCCTCTTAAATACATTTTTATTTTAATAAGCACATTTTAAAAGAATGAAAAAAATTGTAATATTGACTTTAGATTTTCCATAATACTCTGGTTTTTTTTTATTTCATAGTCAGATTACACGATTGTCTAGTTTTTGTTTATGTAGATACAAATTTCATAACGTATTTAATTGTTTAATTTTTAACACTTTGGAATTCCGTATGCATCTAGTTAAGTATTCATTACTAAGAAATGAAATGGAGACTATGCAACTCAGCATGAGATGAAGGAATGTTGCATTCTTATTGTCATAGGAACCTGCCTGTCAGAAAGTGTGTCAAACTCGGCTTTCTCGTACTTTGCATACCTTCTACCCTCAGCAGGAACTCAACAGCCTCCAGGAAGAGCAGGATACTCTGGTTACTCCCATGTAAGAAAACAACAAATGTCTGCAATTCACTGGAAAGCATCATACGAGTGTTACAATTACAATGTCCTGAAAGTTCAGCACACATTTCCACTTCCTGTTTTATTTATTATTGCCCAACCACACTGGGGAACAAAGAGTAGCCTTTTAAAGGTTCATCTGAACCTCCTGGAACCACTTCACAGTGTTGTTGGAGGGGTATTACAGTTGCATTATACCCAGCCCATTTGGCAAGGTCTACAGCACACACCATCACCAAATCCACACCCTTATTAAAAAACGATCCAGACCAACCACCATCCCTAGAGGTGCTCATAGATCCTATAGGAGAACAAAGCCTTGGAAAGGAGATAGGATCTAAGCAGGTGCTCAAGGTTCGTTCGTCAGAGCTGGTTCATGTGTTGACAGACCTTTTGTTATTCTCTGCATCCCCACCTGCCATCGTTAAGCTCCTCCCCGAGAAAAACACTGGCCTGCCCAAATGATTTGCACACATGGCGGTTCCATATCAAAAGGACTATAAACTAAAGGTGAATCTTATTTCATCCTATGCCCTTATCACTTAGCACTAGCCCCCGCATTTAGTGTGTTCATACTAAGAGCTGGAAGTGTTACGGTTTGTTGGTAGAGATGTCTGATGTCTCAGAATAAACAGCAAGCTATAACCATTGAACATTTAAGGTTGGTGAGTTCCAAAAAGGTCTAATCTGCCATAAAAAATATGTCTGTTGTGAGCTGGATAACGTAACACAGCATATCGGAGACCTAGCAAAAGCATGTGCCTGTTTTTGTGTAAGTAATTCATCATTAGTCCAACTGAAACAGAAATTTTGACCCATTACCTATTTTGGTCAAGGAATGCTCAACATTTAGAGATAGCCTATTTTAGAGGTCTAACACTTCAGATTTAGGTACTAAAAGCGCCTTTGAGTGACCTAAAAAGCACCATATAAGTGACCTAAAAAGCGCCAAATAAGTGACCTAAAAAGCACCAAATAAGTGACCCAAAAAGCTCCATATAAGTGGCCTAAAAGCGCTATATAAGTGACATAAAAAGTGCAATATAAGTGGCATAAAAAGCGCTATATAAGTGACATAAAAAGTGCAATATAAGTGACATAAAAAGGGCTATATAAGTGGCCTAAAAGCGCTATATGTGACATAAAAAGTGCAATATAAGTGGCATAAAAAGCGCTATATAAGTGACATAAAAAGTGCAATATAAGTGGCATAAAAAGCGCTATATAAGTGACATAAAAAGTGCAATATAAGTGACATAAAAAGCTCCATATAAGTGGCCTAAAAGCGCTATATAAGTGACATAAAAAGTGCAATATAAGTGGCATAAAAAGCGCTATATGTGGCCTAAGTGGTTGAAAATTTGGGGGGAAATGTATTTACTTGTAGGTGTCCTCATTTTCTTATGAATACGTGTTCTGAAGCACATGCATTGAAGCAACGTTATTATTGTTTGAATGTTATTTTAATTTTTCTGTCAACTTTTGGTCTGTCCCCCCCACTCCCCCCCCCCCCCCCCCCCCCCCCACACACACACACACACACACACACACAGCTTTGGATCCTCTCATACAAGAGTGCAAAAAGTGGCACAATCTGCAAAGGTTTGGGTAGCAGTAAACCATAAGGTGAAAGGGAAATTCATAAAAGTACTAAAAACAATTTCCATAAGCAAAAAAAGGATTTTAGTTGAATGGTATTATTTATCTTGTTGAACAGGGGCAGTTTGGAGTGTCTAATGTAGCACATCGTCGTCTCTGACTTGCCTTCCTAAGTAAACTAGAAATGTTGTAATTATGGATGTGCTGATCACGTTTTTTGCTCCCGATCTGATTCAGAGTCATTTGATTTGAGTATCTGCCGATACCGAGTCCCAGTCCGATACTTTTCTGCATTAAAATAAGGAGAAAACCCAAAGTAGTTTAAGATTCACTTTCACTTAAAAGTAGCAGCATTGCTCTTATTTCAAGTTACTCCCTCAATATGCAGCTGTATTGAGCAATGTGTGTTGCCATGATGGAGCAGGGAGGCGGAGCCTCGGCAGGCAGGCATAACACCGTAGCTTCAGCGTGCAGCTCCGGCGCTGCAGGAGACCTAAGCCTCGACATTTTGCAGTCTGCTGGCAGTTTCTCTTTGTTTATTAACATATCTTTCTCTGATGAAGCATCGTCCAAAGTTTGAGTCAAAGAAAGTTGCACTTTGTGTTTAAATTAGCATTCTGATAGATTTTGGAGTTTTTAACGCAACAGCTGTTAGGTTTTAAAGGGTTTAGAGTATTCACTTACACATAGGGATGGGTACCAAATTCGGTACATTTTAAGGTACCGACCGAATTCAATAGTACCGACCGAGCACCGATTCACGTCATTTCAAACGGTGCCTCGTTTCGGTACCCGTCCTTCATAACGAGAACTTGCCAAGACAGCTGCGCAAGAGCATTGTCGTCGTTCGCTGCGAGCCAATTGTAAATAGAGCAGCATGGTAGAAAGAACGCAGGCTAAAGCTTGGGTCCACTTCACTAAATGTGATGGGTAACTGGGTGATGATGAAACCAGCGACAACGATCTAAGTGAGACATCCTCATCTTAATCTGCTCCGGTAGGTAAATAAAATGTTTAGGATAACGTTAGCTTGATTTGTTAGCTTCCATTTCGCTAATGGTGCGTTCGCTTTCTCCTCAGAACTCCAAATTTCCGACTAGAAGAACATGAACGCGCTCTAAAGTTTGGCTTCACTTTACTAAATGTGACGGGTGATTGGGTGAAGGTGAAACCAGTGACAACAATCTAAGTGTGAGGCATCATCGTTTTAATCTGCTTCAGCAGTTAAATAAACTGTTTAAGATGACGTTAGCTTGATATGTTAGTTTCCATTGACACCGTTTTTATCAGCTAATGGTGCGTTCGCTTTCTCCTCGGAAATTCTAGCTTCCCAGTAGGAAAAATCAAATGAAAAAAGACGGCAAAAGGAATGAAGATACACAGTAAATTTAGTTCACAGTAAAGATGTTTGCTTCAGTTTAATTATCAGCTTATAAAACTACAAAGACGATGTTAAAATACAAACAGTTGAATGTTATTTATCGTGATATTTATCAAATATTGTCATATATTGAGAAAAATATATATTTAATTATAAAAGAAAATTAAAATGATAAACACTCAAAAGTATCAAAAATTTGGTACCGTTAAGTACCGGTATTGATTCCTAGGTAGGGTTGTCACGGTATGAAAATTTAACCTCACGGTTATTGTGACCAAAATTATCACGGTTTTCGGTATTATCGCGGTATTTTTTAAACGGTGTTGCATATGTTCAGAAAGCATTGATAGTCCTGTTCTACACAAACTGAAATAGTTCTGAAAAGGTTTAACAGTGTTTATTAAACCTAAAATAACACAAAGCCTTAGCAAAAGTGCAACTTTTCACAAGTAAAGGAACAAATAGCTTATTTTTCTGGAACATGTTACAGTAGTCAGTGCAGGTTTAAATTATACAAATCCAAACATTCAAAACATAAACAATATGTAAACAAATCAAAGAAACACCACTTGTTTTCTCATATACTTGTTTTCTTCATTATCAAAATGAAAATCTAAAACTCCAGTCCACACTTGACTTGAGCACTGTACAAGTCAACCTTAAAAAATATGTATTTAAAATAAATATCCACTTTAAACAAATTACTAAAATAACTACTACACTATGTAATCAAATCCAAATGTTCAAGTATAAATGGCATTGAATAAGTAAACAAATCAATGACAAGGAACTAATTGTATATTTCTCTTCATCATCAACAAATAAGATGCTTCATCCAGCAACAGGGTGTCCGTGACACGGTTTAAATGCTGGCAGAGGACGCTGCGGCTGCAGTATATAGTGACTCGTTGCATTCTCCCTCAGCCAAAAGTCCTCACGTCATGCATTTCAGCTAAAATGCTAATGTTATCTTACCTTGCACTGGCTGTGGAGACGTGGGTGATCGTCACGCAGATGTGCCATGAGATTTGAAGTGTTGCTGCCTTCTGCAGACACTTGTTTCCTGCACGTTCTGCAAACGGGATAGCCGTCTTCTATTAACTGTCCCTCAGCATTTTTCAGAAATCCCAAATATGCCCATACTTCCGATTTAGTCTTCTTTGAGGGCTGATGGATGTCCTGGGCGCTGCCGTCGCCTCCTTCGGCCATTATTTCAGCTTCAAAGTTTTGGTGCCGTTGCAAATTAAAAAGTGCGTGTGCGCGCAGCGGGAACTTCAGCTGAAGCGACGGTGGCTGGTAAGGGTCATCGCACCGAAACCGCGGCCACTGTAAACCCACCGAGATAATATAGTTTTTTAAAAACTGGACGGTTATTTTTATTGTCAACTTTTTTACCGGGGTTTACCGCTATACCGGTTACCGTGACAACCCTATTCCTAGGTACCGGGAATTAGTACCGAATCGATTCAAATGTCAAAGGTACCCATCCCTACTTACACATTCACCTTAGTGTGATGATGTTACACTCATAACTCCTCTCACTCCCACAACCTTTCCACTGTATGAATTATACACAAAATTATGGACATTTAGTCTTCTTTCTTGCTCTGTGCCTCGCTCCTGCAGGACTGTGTCCTCCTCACCCGTCGAGTGTGAATCCTCCAGACTTCCATAGACTTCATTACTTTCTCCTCTTTTTACTATTAGATACACAGAAAAAAAACTATGCCCACCAGACCCTTCAACCACTCACAGTTCCAGAATTATTCAGATGGAAAATATGCATTTTAGCATCTTATTGTGGTTACCACGGTGACCATAATGAACTATTGTCAGTAATTTTAACATTTCTGTTTATGTTGATCCACTTTCATTCTTTTTTACATTTTATGCATCAAAATATCAAAAGTTTTGATTATTAAAATTGTGCTAAGTTACTGATGAGCCTTCTAGGATAAAGATATTGTTTATTGACACCAATTTAGTTCAAATTTTCTTTATTTTATTCATGTTCAGTTTGTGTCAAGTGTTTTGCTTCAGTGGAGAAACCCAAAGTAACATTTACATACTTGTATTAAAATAATCTTCAAAGCTTGAAGACAGATTTGTAAAAATGAACTTTTAACCAAAAATGTGACCATAATAAGTTGTAATATCTTAAATGTATTTTTACAGTATATTTAACTACTTCATTTGTTAAAAATATCTTCCTACATTCCTGTTCTCCTACCTTCATCGATAATAAATGCCATGTTAAATAAACATATAAAGATTCATTTTTTGACACCATGACTTGCTGTATCACTTGCATTTGTTTTATTTTTTATTTTTTTATTTGCAGAATCATAACGTATTTTTTAGAGACGGGCATGTAGTTGACCATACAGTTACCATGAGAACCTTGATGCTGCAAAAGGAAAATCACATCTTATCCATTCCAGTGAACCGACGCAAAAACAAATAGGATTTTTTACACAATGGAAATCACAATAACGAAGCATGACAAGCAATCAGCCCTGCACACAGCACTGCATTACCACACAAACGCTGTGATACTACAGTTAGAGATGTGTACTGACACCGGCAATAGATTTACTCATTTGCACTAAAAAAGAAGGTGATTCAGCCTTTGCTGAAATGATTTCACATGCAGTTATAGTTACTGTACACAAAGCAACAAATGGAGGTTGTGAGAATTTCAAACAAGTCTGGAGCAACACGGTGTCATGACCTGCTCTCTGTTTCTACACAAGCATGTTGTTTTACATTAAGATGCTCTGAGATGCAGCCCTTATGTAAAGTATTCCCTCAGCACGTCCAGCAGCAGCAGAACGTCCCCGCTGGTTCAGCTGACAGTCCTCTGATGATTTGTTTGGTATTAATGGATCCTGAAATGCATCAGGGAGCTAATCAGGCATTTGGCCTCCTGTTTATCGAGCAGTCATTTCTAGTCGGCGGAGAGGCGAGAGTCACGGCTGCCCTCCACCAGTGGTCAGGCGAGGGGAGGGGTTTCCATGGGGACAAAGGCGAGGGTCAGCAGCCGGAGAGGGAGTCGTATCCGTCTCGGTTCACGGTGTCCTGATTGTTTTTGATTGGGTGAAATGGAGGTGAAGCTCTTAAATAAGCCGGATGTGTGCTGAAGTGTGCCTGTGAGCGGTTAAAGATTTTCAGCATCTTTCATGATGTCAATAAAAACCCACGAAAAGCTAGAAACAATAATCTAAGTGTTGTGTTTGTGTCTAAATCTTGATTTAGTTTTTTCTATCTGCGTCAGACTTTCATTGTTTATTAAGTGTTTAAAAAGAAAAACTTGACTTAAAAAACAGAGTGGCATTGTCCTGCTTTATCGAAAATACAGATACTGCTGTTTACCTTTGGATTAGTATTGATCCCTTACATGTTTTAAAAATCATTTTTTAAAAACAAAGGATTACCTGCTGAACATGATGGTTTTCAGTGTTCAGAATGGATAAAAAATGATTTCCTCTTAAATAAAACTATTTCTCAAATAATTCTCCCCGAGGCTTTTCTGATATCTCACTTGATTAAATTTGTACAGAACATCCATCAAACCCTGCAGGATAAATAAAAAGTAGAGCTGAATGTTTGGCAATTATCAATAAAAAGATGGATATTTAAAAAAAATACTGTTATCCGCATGTGAAATAAAACAAATGTATTGGATAAAAATTTAAAGTATTATAAATAAAATGTGTGTTAAGTTTTTAAAAGTTTAAAAGTGCTCCTAATAAATGAAATTTTAAAATTGGGATTTAAACATTTTATTCAGGGGTGCCCCAAAGAGGTGACCCCCCTAAAATATTGCTGGCCACCCCACTGGCCCCCCAAGGAAAGCCCCCCTATTTTTAATAAGTCATATTCATATTCACACAATCCAAAATTATACATATTATATTATGTAATTATATGAGTTAATAAATACACAAAAATTATGTCTATATTGTGCTCATTTTTTAAACAAAATTAAAAACCTATATAGTTTTACCTTTTAAAAAATAGAATAAATAATTCAAATAAACATTTGACATTAATTTTTCTGAAATGTTTGTGTTTCTCAATTTTGAGGTGTTGGATGCATTTTTTCTTCTTCATGAAAAACAATGAAGAAGCATGCCTCAGCCACAAGCTAAACTCTACCAGAGTTACAACAAGGACCAATGGTGTGCCACCCCAAACTTTTATCTGGCCCCCCAAGAAGATTTTCTGGGACCGTCACTGGTTATGTAGTGGATTTTAAAGTTTTGGAGTTTAAAGTGGCTGTGAAATTACAAAAAAAAAAAAAAAAAAAAAAGGCTGAAAACAGAAATATTTGAAAGGTTTTGTCTCTCTTTAGTTGTTTTGTAGGATTTTAGCTTTATTGCATATTTCGTCTATGTTTATGTTTTTATCTAAACTTTTTTTCACATGAGATGTTCACAAAGAAACTGCTGGAGGCAGTCACGCAGCTCCTGGACCAGTCCCTTGTGGAGCCATTCATAACACCGGCTACTGCAACACCTTGTCAAATCAATGATTTAAGCTTAAGTGACAAATACTGGCACCCTCTCCCATCTCTGGATTCTCTGCTCCTACAACAGACTCTTTCACAGATAAACCTTTTCACTGGCCATCATTTCCTCCACGATGACACTCGCTGCACCTCGCACCGCTGCTACTCTATATGAGATGTTGTCTGTTTTGAAGGAGTAGCTGACCTCATTCTTTTTTTCTATGTTGTGCAGACACAACAGCGGATAGCCATCTAGCTGCTGTGCAAAGTGTGAGATAAATGCACGTCTCGCACCACAGATTTGATCAGGAGAGTGAAGGAAAAGAAAGGGAACTCACAGGGATCCAGCCTGAACAGCATTATTGGTTGGAATGAGGACTGAGGGCCACCTGCTGACTGTCATTTAGAGCTTTTTTGCATGAGAAATGTGCAGAGTGTGGCTCGGTCCAGCAGCAAGTGGCACACAATGTGTGCATGAGATTTACTGACACACAGTTTTACTTCTGCTCAGCATACACTCAACAAAGGGATTTCTTTATTAACATTAAATGCAGCAAGAATTTTTAAACAGAAAACTAAAAATGTGATCCTAGTTGGAGCTTTGTGGAAAGGTTATGAACAATTGCTCCTTGCAATTTAATTGGTTCTGGCTGGATTGACAAGCTAACGGCTAGTTAGTCAAACATTTCTACTATTTAAAAGAAATTTCCATACCATTTTACTCTAAAGCACAGTGTATAAATAGCTAATAAATTGTAGTAATATGTTATTGATTAATCTGTAACCTTTATAAATCATTAATTGTTGTTTATTATGCATTAACTAAAGCTGTGGTCCGTAGTGTGATGTCATCAAGGAGAGGAGAAGATTTAGACATTTGAACGGCTATAGCTGCCGCCGCTGCTTCCTCTCCCATTCTGAAAGGAGCTAAAAGCCACTACTCATACTGCACGTGTGCTGGGAAAGCAGGACCAACAGAAAGAGCTAAAACAACAGTCCAAATGTAGCGTAAGGCTGAACACTACATCAATCCTTTGGCACCGATACACACCATACATAAAGGATAAATCCCTTTTTGTTTCCTCTCCCTCCCAACTTGAAGTTTACAGATCGACATTAATTCCATCCAGGTCAAGTTAGCATTCAAGCTAGCTCAGCATACAACAATTATCTGCATTATTTATTTTATTAGTATTTGCCTGTCCAAGAGAAACGGTGCCAACTCTTCATCAGTTTTGAGTCCTTGTAGATCACGAAGCTCCCTCCATCTTTTAAAAGCATTAAAATGTTAACTCCACTCGACTGTTGTAAGCATGGACGGATCTTTACAGTATACAAAAATATGTAAAGGAAAACGGGCTTCAACACAAGCGGCTTTTTTCCGCTTGATCCTAGTGTTCAACCAGTGTCTATTTAATACAGCGTAATATTGTTTTTGAATGGTAAAAAGTGCAGGGGACAAAAATTGATTTGGAAAAATTGGGGGGACATGTCCTCCATCCACCCCCCCTAAACAAAATAAACTACGTCCATGGTTGTAAACGTGTCACAGTGAGTTTTGTAAGGTTAGGAAGTTCATTATTTTCAGCTCCACACAGCTGCCCGTGCACAGTAACACCCGTGTTGAAAACACCAAGGTCGGGTGTTCCTCAGACTGTTTACATTCCAGGAGAAGAGTCCGAAGGAGAAGAAGAACGCTTTTACTTAATCAAAGTACTGAATTTGTGATTACAGCTAGTCGAAACAGATGTTGATCAATAATATCAAGTGAATGATCTGTGAAATAAGATGTCATGATTTATGGTTTAATGAAAACAGGACTATTGCACAGACAGACTGATCCTCATCTCCAGAGAAACGCATGACACATTGTTCCAACCAATCAGAGCTTTCGGCTGCCGCAGGAGAATCTGGTCTTGAACTACTTACGTTCTTTGGGAGAAGTAGATGGAAGTTGGGGAGTCTGTAACTGTGGTATTTGTTTTGGTTGCTCTATCGCAAACTTCTGGCTTCTTCAGGCATCACCCCATTGTGCATAAGACGCTGCTCAACTTCAAGTCGTTTTGGGTCAAAGTTAAGGTTGGTTTATGCTTGACGCGTCCGCGAGGTCCGCACGGCTCCGCGCGGAAAAGTTGCGTCATTTTAACAACCACGCCCCTCCACCGCGTCTCCACACGGCCCAAGATTTCCGCAACATGCACCTCGGAAAATTTCTAACCATGCGGACGGTCGGATGCGGAAAAACATGGCGGACCGGCACGGCAGAGGTTCGTAAATACAAACATTTGTATGATTCAGCTCTCAGAGATCACCGTGATCAACATGTTGTTAATAATTCTTGGAGAGAAATAGCTCGCACTGTCGGAAAAGACGAGGACGCTGTTAAAAATGCTGGAATACCATGTTGTAAACAGTGATTTCTACTTCTACTATGGTGTAGTGTTGGATGCATGCTGTAGAGCTCCATGCTGCCCCGTTCAGTTTGGGAGAATATTGGCTCACCGCAGAGACGAGCCGCACAAACCATAAACGCTGCGAGTTGTGAAGTGCATTCCAGCCGCGAGCCGCATCACCGCGCGGAAAGTGAATGCGTCAAGCATAAACCAAGCTTAAAAAGGAACGACTTGAGAAGGTCTGAAGAAACACAAGACACTAGCCATTAGCTTGTCAATCTGGTCAGAAATAAATTTCTATTTCTCCAAACTGAGGTCCATCAGAGCTCTCTAAAATCCAACAAAAAAGGGTATAAAAATGAAGGTACGTTATAACCTACATTTTTTATATTAGGATTAAAAACAGCTTTAAGCATCTGGAGATGAAAAAGAAAGTTGCTCCATGCACAAACACAACACTTTGAATGACCTTTCACAGCTATGGTTGTTTACTGAAGTAGTAATATGCTTTAGATGCCTAAATAAAGTAAACAATAAGATTTAAGAGTTTTATTCTGTGTCTGCAGGTGCTTCCATCACAGCCAAATGATTCACACCAACACAGTTAACAGAAATATAAAAAAGCACCACTTATATAAACACAATGCTCTTAAAACAGATGACTCTTCTCTTCGTCTTTTATTATTTTAATAATCCAACATTTAACACTTTTGGTGTCAAAACAAAAAAAGTGATCTCAACAATTGGACAACTTTGCAGTGAGGAAATAGGTTAAAACAATCTACTTTTTTCATTTTAGTTCACATTAGAACATAACAGGGACTAGTTACAAGTGTCAAATGCATGTTTCTGTTATGTAAAATAAATCTGAATTATCTGCTTTTATCGGCAACAAATTCAGCTTTTGGACCTCTGTTACATCCATATTAGAGAATCTGATGTTTTATCTTCATATAAAGGCACAGCTCGGTTTTATTCTGCTGTAGGAATGGGTTTGAGAGGTTGAAAGTCTTTGTAGTCAAACATGGTTTTGATTTGCCTTTTTACCCTACGAGGAGTTCAGAGATGTTTCTTGTCTTCCGGACCTCAGCCAGCTTTCTGAAAACATTTTCAAATCTTCTTACAATGTTCTCCTGCTTTTATTGCATGAATTATTTGTAGGTTTCAGAGCACGAGGCAGCTACTCGGGGGAGCCCACGTTCGCTAATTGTTGGGATGAGGTTTTAGGAGCTCAGAAAGCTTTAAAAATTACATCTGCAGCCCATATACACCAATTGATGTGAGTGAGTCATGGAGATTAGTCAGACCCCAGAATTAAAAGGGTTAGGGGACATTACACAAAACTCACCTGTTGCATTCTATTGTGCGTCCATGCCAAAGTGCCATAATACAGATGTAGTCAACGAGGCAGTCTGCCGTCAAAGAAAAAGCAACTAGATCCTTTTTCTAAATAAACCTAAGTATTTCTATCTGCTCTTGACTCAAAAAAAAAATAAATGAAACCCATGGCAAAAGTTGATACCATAGCCGTTTCAAACAAGCCGTCACCATTGTTGTTTTCACAGCAACATCCCGGCTACCAACAGAGTGCTGTGATTGGCCAACCAAACCAATAGAGCGCTGTGATTGGACCGCTACGAATGTCAGTCAATGGGGTAGTCCGCCACAATAAGGCTAGGCTGTGGAGGTTCCAATGAAGCGTTGGTAGACCGAAAAATTATTTTCCTTCTGCAAATGACGGTCTAGAATCTAGGCTAAATTTCCCCAATTGTCACATCACAATCGGCAAATTTGCACAGACACCCCCATTCACCTCTGCAGGCTGGAGGAGCAGCAGCTCTACTCTGAGCCCCTCCTGGACATCTGAGCTTCTCAGCTTAGACAAATCTATTGTGACGCCATGGTTTCTCACATTGCATCATGGGATTGTGGGACAGCGTATTTTGCCTATAATTTGATTGTTCAATTCAAATCAATTCAATTTTATTTATATAGCGCCAAATCACGACAAGAGTCGTCTCAAGGCACTTCACATAATAAACATTCCAATTCAGGTCAGTTCATTAAGCCAATCAGAAATAACGTTTCCTATATAAGGAACCCAGCAAATTGCATCAAGTCACTGTCTAGTGTCAGTGACTTTACAGCAATCCTCATACTAAGCAAGCATAAAGCGACAGTGGAGAGGAAAACTCCCTTTTAACAGGAAGAAACCTCCAGAGAATCCTGGCTCAGTATAAGCAGCCATCTTCCACGACTCACTGGGGATCGAGAAGACAGAGCAGGCACACACACACACACACACACACACACACACACACACACACACACACACACACACACACACACACACACACACACACACACACACAGACAAAGTAATGTGTCTATAGTTATATTGTGATTTCTTAGTAAATATTCTATTTGGTGAGAGATAAACTTTATTGTATTTATCCTAGTGGATCTATAATTAAACTGATAAACTAGTAGTAGCACATCCAACGTCAAGGAAAGCAAAAAGTTATTATCAGGAGAGGGAGAATGTTTAAGTGGTTAGCAGCAGTGTGCTAGACGATGGCCCCCTCCATGAGGCCACCACAGCTCAGCAGAACATCATTGTAGCTTCTTCTGGGGAGAATTTACCGACTGTACACTCCACCTCCCTCTACTCCCCCACTCGTCCAGATCTAGGCTAACATCAGATTTTAACCATAGGCCCTATCAAATAAAAATGTTTTAAGCCTAGTCTTAAAAGTAGACAAGGTGTCTGCTTCACGGACTAAGGCTGGGAGCTGGTTCCACAGGAGAGGAGCCTGATAACTAAAAGATCTGCCTCCCATCCTAATTTTAGATATCCTGGGAACCACCAGTAAACCTGCAGTCTGAGAGCGAAGTGCTCGGTTAGGAATGTATGGAACAATCAGATCACTGATGTATGATGGAGCTTGATTATTAAGAGCTTTATATGTGAGAAGAAGGATCTTAAAATCTATTCTGAACTCTAGCTGCAGCATTTTGGACAAGCTGAAGACTTTTAACTACATTCTGTGAATTTCCTGAGAGTAATGAATTACAGTCTTGATGTAATAAATGCATGAACTAGTTTTTCAGCATCACTCCTGGAAAGAATGCTTCTAATCTCAGCAATATTCCGAAGGTGGAAAAAGGAAATCCTACAAACCTGTTTAACCTGGGATTTGAATGACATGTCCTGGTCAAAGATAACACCAAGGTTCCTTACTTTGTTCTCAGAGATTAATGTAATGCCATTCAGGTCAGGTGATTGACTAAGCAATGACCTTTTCTGGATTTCTGGTCCAAAGATGAGAACTTCCGTCTTGTCTTGATTTAAAAGCAAAAAGTTTAGAGTAATCCAATTTTTTATGTCCTCAAGACACAGACTGTAATCTACCCAACTGATTAGCTTCATCAGGGTTAATGGATAAATATAACTGAGTATCGTCAGCATAACAGTGGAAATTTATCCCATGCTGTCTAATGATTTTACCAATTGGGAGCATATATATAGTAAAAAGAATTGGTCCAAGAACTGAACCCTGTGGTACTCCACAAGTAACCCTGGACTATGAAGACGATTTGCCATGTACATTTACAAAATTAAATCCGTCAGACAGGTAGGATTTAAACCAGCCTAGTGCTGTTCCTTTGATCTCTACAACATGTTCAAGTCTTTCTAAAAGAACATTGGGATCAACTGTGTCAAAGGCAGCACTGAGATCTAACAAGACTAGAACAGACACAAGATTCTTATCTGAGGCCATGAGAATATCATTTGTAAGTCTCACTAACGCAGTTTCAGTGCTGTGATACTCTCTAAAACCAGACTGAAATTCCTCAAACAGAGCATTAGTGTTTAAATGCTCACATACTTGGATGGCCACTATTTTCTCCAGGACTTTGGATAAAAATGGAAGGTTAGATATTGGTCTATCATTCATTGGGTCATCTGGATCCAGAGAAGGCTTCTTAAGTGAAGGTTTGATTACAGCAACCTTAAAATCCTGTGGTAAATATCCATTTACTAAGGATAGATTGATTATATCTAGAATGGGGGCAGTAACCAAAGGAAATGCTTCTTTAAATAATTTGGTTGGGATTGGATCCAAAATGCAAGTTGAAGGTTTAGATGATGCTAATACTTTTGATAAATCTGAAAGCTCAACTGGATCAAAACGGTTCAAGCACAGATGAGGTTCTACAGTCACCTCTGACGCTGCCTCACTTACTGAGGAAGAAGAAATCGCATTAGGGAGGATGCTAAAGATTTTGTTTCTAATAGATTTAATTTTACTTGTAAAAAATCCCATGAAGTCATTGCTGCTGAGGGCTAAGGAAATAGATGGCTCAGAGCTATGATTCTGTGTAAGTTTAGCAACTGTACTGAAAAGAAATTTAGGATTATGCTTATTCTCCTCAATTAATGCTGAGAAATAAGCAGTTCTAGTTTGTTTAAGCTTATTTTTATAAAGCACAAGACTATTTTTCCAGGATAGGTAGGCCTCCTCATGGTGCATAGAGCGCCATGTTCTCTCCAATTTCCTAGAGTTTTGTTTTAAGGCTCGTAAATGACAGTTAAACCAGGGAGCCAACTTCCTGTCCCTAATTACCTTCTTTTTTAAAGGGGCAACATCATCTAATGCCACACGTAAAGATGAATTAACATGATGAACTAAGGCATCAATTTGTGAGGGGCTAGAACTGAACATATTGCCCTCTGCTACATGCCTCTGAGATGCTGAGGACAGTAAAGATGGAACAGTTGATTTAAATGATGCAACTGCGTTGTCAGATAGAGACCGACTATAGTGAAATTTACTTTCATGTCTCGAGAACTCAGTTATAAAAAGCTCAAAGGTTATCAGAAAGTGGCCCGAGAGGACTGGATTATGTGGAAAGATAATTATTTCCTCACACTCTATGCCATAAGTCAGCACAAGGTCTAATGTATGATGGCAGGAGTGGGTGGAGCTATGTATTCTTTGAGTAAAACCAATTGAGTCTAAGATATTACTAAAGGCTACATTGAGAATATCATTTTCAATGTCCACATGAATATTAAAATCCCCCACTACAATGACCTTATCAGAATTAAGCACCAAATCAGATAAAAAATCAGAGATCTGATCCAAAAACTCAGAGTAAGGGCCTGGTGGACGATATATGGTAAATGGCCTGTATTTGATATAGCGCCTTCTAGAGTCCTAGAACCCCCCAAGGCGCTTTACAACACAATCAGTCATTCACCCATTCACACACACTTTCACACACTGGTGGGGATGAGCTACAATGTAGCCACAGCTGCCCTGGGGCGCACTGACAGAGGCGAGGCTGCCGAGCACTGGCGCCACCAGTCCCTCCGACCACCACCAGCAGGCAACGTGGGTTAAGTGTCTTGCCCAAGGACACAACGACAGCGACAGACTGAGTGGGACTCGAACCAGCAACCTTCCGATTACGGGGCGAGCACTTAACTCCTGTGCCACCGTCGCCCCCATGTATAAAACTACAAACAAGAGTGGTTTTACAGTTTTGCAATCTGGATTAGGAAAACTAAGAATAAGATGTTCGAACGAACTGTAGCTATTAATTAGTAAGGGACTGATTAATAAGTCAGAATGAAAAATGGTTGCTACTCCTCCTCCTCGCCCTGTACTTCGAGCAATATGATGATTTAAATAATTTGAAGGAGTTGACTCATTTAAGCTAACATAGTACTCTTGCTGCAGCCAGGATTCTGTGAAAGAGAGCAAAGAGATCTGATTATCACAAATCAAGTCAATAACTAACAAAGTCTTAGAAAAAATGGTTCAACAACCGTCATTTAATTTTTCTAGTTTTCTACTCAGCTGAATTTGTTCTAATATTTATGAGATTTCCATGATTTGCTTTATTAAGCCTGATATTTAATCTGTGTGATTTTGGCCGTGGGCAGGACACTGTCTCTATGGGGTAGTGGGTGGGTAACAGTACAGAAGCTGCAGAGGGGTGTGTTAAACTACGACTCTGCTTCCTGGTCTGGACCCTGGGTTGTCATGGAGGACTAATAAAACTGGCCATGTTCCTAGAAAGAAGAGCTGCTCCATCCAAAGAGGGATGGATGCCGTCTCTTCGCATCATACCAGGTTTTCCCCTAAAAGATTTCCAATTATCAATGTAGCCCACGTTGTTTTCAGGACACCACCTAGACAACCAGCGGTTGAAGGACAGCATGCGGCTAAACATGTCATCACTGGTCCGATCAGGCAGGGGGCCAGAGAAAATTACGGAGTCCGACATTGTTTTGGCAAACTTATACACTGAAGCAACATTAATTTTAGTGACCTCCGATTGGCGTAACTGGGTGTCGTTACCGCCAGCGTGAATAACAATCTTACTGTATTTACGCTTATCCTTAGCCAGCAGTTTCAGGTAAGATTTAATGTCGCCCGCTCTGGCCCCAGGTAAACATTTAACTATGGTTGCTGGAGTCTCTAATGCCACGTTTCTGACTATGGAGCTGCCAATGATCAGAGTCGGCTTGTCAGTGGGTGCGTCACTGAGCGGGGAAAATCTATTAGAAACGTGGACGGGTTGGTGGTGGCCCACGGGCTGGGTTCTATGCTTCCTGCGTACCGTCACCCAGCCGGCCTGAGGTCCTGGCTGCTCGGGTTCTGCTGGAGGATCGCAACGGGGTGGTTCTGAGCTAGTTAGCCCAGCGCTAGCTAAGTAGCTACGGCTGTTTATGGGTTTTTCAACAGCGCAGAGCCGGGACTCCAATTCCGACACCCTCGCCTCCAAAGCTACAAAAATGCTACATTTATGCTACATTTATTACACGTACCATTATCATTAAAGGAGGCAGAGGAGTAACTAAACATCTGCCACAGAGAGCAAGAGATAGGAGACGGAGAAGCAGAGACAGAAGTTGCCATAGCTGTGCTGAGGCTAAGCTAACTGGACGAGCAAACTGTTCAACACCAAATAAACTGCGTGCGAATGTGTGTTTTAGCATGCTTATGTGCTACAATAACTCAGAGATATCCTAGTACAGAGAAATTAAATCAGTTTTAGCAAGCCACAAACACCAAACAGCTACACGTAGTGCAACACTGAAAACAGGAAACAGGAAACGCCTTACCGCCAGGTGCAGCCCTGTTGTTTTGCACATTTGGAAAAGCAGATGGTTCTCTTTGGGGGTTTTGTGCAAAGATCTTCATAAACATTTGCTGAATGAACGATAGAACAATTATAACTTAAAAAGTCATGATTTGTTTACTTTAACAAAATATTGTATTGGGTGTCGATAATGAAGACTAAACACTTGGATTCCTGCCTGATTTATGCTTGTACACAATTATATGTATTGCAACACTGATGGGACACGTAACTGTTCATAGAATAATGTTGAAACCACCGTTCACAAACTTTATTGGAGATGGAATTGTTTCAAGATGGCAGAAAAACACTTTGCTTGAAATAGCTGTTAGCTCACCAGTCATTTAAGATATAAACACTTTTTCTCTAAACCAAGGCTGTTCCAGAAGCCATGGATGGTATTTTTGAGAATTATTTGTAACTTTTACACAGGAACACATTTAAAAATCGCTAAATCTTGTAACTTTTCTATAGTAAATCCTGATGTTGAACCACACATAGCCGCCTAAAAGATGTCTTCTCTATATGTAATCTGACTATCTTGCACATTTCTGTACATAATCAGGAAGAAAGATTAAATATGCAAGCACCTTTTTCCCCCAAAACCTATTAATCTTATGATTACTTTTTTAATTATTTGTTTCTTCATGCTTCACACTCTGTTTGTTAGGTGCAACATTTATCACTTGGGCTTTATTTTACTCTAAAGCTGCAGGTTTGATAAATGCAATGTGCAAACAGCAGGAGTTCAGTCTCATTACAAGGAAATCTGTTAAAACATCCAAATGTTTTCTAAAGAGCTGCTTTTATAGCTGAGCGAGTTTTTGTTCTGATCATTTTTTCTGCTGAAAACCTCATCTGGAGAGGCTTCAAGAGTAAAATATCCCCCTGCAGTTTTCCAGGGAAAGGAGGACAAGATCCAATCACTTCTATTTTTACCAGCTAATCTGGCAGATTGCCTTTATAACCTTCTCCGCGATACTTTCTGTCAGCTGAAATCCCACAAGACCTTAAAATAAACACATCTAGAGGTCACCGCTTGTTTTAGATTTCACCCAAAAGCTTTATTTCCCAACCCCTTTTATTCCATAAGTGTTTATGTTCAGCACCCACCTACTGACGACAGTAAAGCTTTCCACCTGCTTCTTTTTTAATGCAGTTAAAGGACTCAGTTTAAGAAAGAAAAAAAATTAAAGCTGCAAGCAGCGTCGTTCGGCCCTCGCAGCGAAGCTGCTTGCCCTCCGTCCACACCCCCTCCACTCCATCCCCGACGTTCTCCCAACGCATCGCCCTGCAACCTTTGGCGCACGAGCACCCATGTGCGTCAGACACCCCAGCGTGCATTTAACTGCGATCACTGTCAGCTGTCACCTCAATCTGACTCAACCTTTCCTCCTAGCCTGCCAGCAGTCCCCTAAAAATGTTTTACATTAGCAAAATATTCCAGCTTCGAAAGAACCTCTGTAACGTAATAGGAACAAAATGGCTGACTTCCTGTGGGATATGGAGAATGGGTCCATGAGACTTCATTGTAGGCCCAGGCACACTACATAAGTGTGCAAAATTTCACAATCCTCAGTCAAAGCTTAACTTGGGGCTGAGCGTTTTAATGGTGGTGGGGGCGCTATTTCAGAAAAAAGGCCATGCCCACCAGCTTATGACATCTATTTATATTGGGGGTCAGACTAGGATCACTCACCAGAAATCTTTTGGTGATATCGTGAGAATTGAGGAAATGAGAAGCAAACGTATTTCCATGGCGTGATGACGAATTTTGCCATGCTCCCAGGGCCCTGCCCTTTTTTTGAAACCTGCCAATACTAGACACCAAGTGACCCCAACTTTTGTACTGTTATTTGGCAGATGTTGCTGTTGAATAGATGAAAGGAGTCCAATAGGGAGCTCTGAAAGTATAAGCATGGTGTGGTGACAGGTCAATGTTTGAGGCTTAGCCACGCCCACACCGTTAAGAGTTTAGGTTCAGTTTTTCCTGCTTGGTCTTAAGAGTTTTAAGCAGAAGTATGAAGGCGATGGGGGCAAAGGGCGCTTGGGGATTGGCGTACCTTTGAAGTGTGCAAAAAACACAAAATGGTGTACTTGGACCAAAATGGCCAACTTCCTGTGGGATATGGAGCATGGCTCCAAGAGAGTTTTTTGTAGGTCCTAAGACATTACATGAGTTTTCCAAAGTTTCACAATCCTCAGTCAAAGCATGATTGGGGCTGACATTTTTATTGGACTTAGGGGGTGCTAGTGAAGAAACTCAGCCACGCCCACCAGATTTTCAGGGTAATATTTATTGAGGTTTGGATTTGTATCAAACAACCTCAATTGTTGGACCGATAGCATCAGAATTGAGGAAATGAGAGGCAAACGTAATTCCATGGCGTGATGTCAAAATTCGCCATGCCGCCAAAGCCTTGCCCTTTTTTGAAACCTGCCAGTACTGCACACCAAGTGACCCCAACATGTCTACTGCTATTTGCCAGAGATTCATGTTGATTAGGTTAAAAAGAGTCAATTTGGGAGCAATGACAGTAAAGCATGGTGTGGTGACAGGTCAAAGTTTGAGGCCTAGCCACGCCCCCATCATTAGACTTTTAGAAAATCCGTAGGTTCAGTTTTTCCCGCTTGGTCTTAAGAGTTTTCAGCAGAAGTATGAAGGCGATGGGGGCAAAGGGCGCTTGGGGATTGACGTACCTTTGAAGTATGCAAAAAACACAAAATGGCATACTTGGACAAAAATTGCTGACTTCCTGTGGGATATTAAGCATGGCTTCAAGAGAGTTTTTTGTACGTCCTGAGACACTACATAAGTGTACAAAATTTCATAATACTCAGTCAAAGCATGGCTTGGGGCTGGCACTTTTAAGGGTGCTAGGGTGCGCTACTTCAAAAAATTGGCCACGCCTACCAACTTTTGATTTCAAGTATTATTGTGGATCATACTAGGATCACTCATCAGAAATTTTGTGGCGATAGCTTTAGAATTGACAAAATGAGAGGCAATCGTATGGCCATGGCATTACGCCTGACTTCGCCGCACCATCACAGCCGTGCTGTCTTTTGAAAGCTCTTGTAAAGTGAGGCCCAGCAACCCCAACTTGTTTTCAGTTATCTGCAACAAGTTTGTGGTGACTATACGAAATACCGAATTTTGGGAAATTTCACAGTAAAACTTGACCTTTTTTGTCCTGAGGGGGCAGGGCTTGTGTGACATCATCAATTGACCATTCATTTTTCTTCGGGGGCTGATAAGGAATGTCCACAAAAAATTTTTTTTAACTGTAATTCTTTCATTTATAAAATTATAGCCATTTGAATTTTTTGGGCGAGTGCTCGAACTTCGAGGCCTGGCCCCGCCCCGCCCCTTCAGTATTTACAAAAAGTAAAAAGTTTTTATTTTCTCATTTAAACTGTCCATCCCTTCTGATCGATCGCAAACTATTTTTGGACGATCGTGCGAAATATGACCAAACTGTTCAACCAAATACAGACCCTAAAAACGACCAAAACAAGGTCAAAATTGCTACTTCAGTCCAAAATGGCCGACTTCCTCTTTGATGTTGACCATGGGTGCAAGAGACTTTTCTGTGCATATTGTTGAGTTCAACAAATGTACCAAATTTCATCACTCTACTATAAAAAAGGTCAAAGCGGAGGGGTATTTTTCATTTTCAAGGGGGCGCCGTCGAGCTACTTTTTTAACAACCTTCGCATCGCTATTGAAATACGTACATTTCTTTCTATATTGGGCCAGAATTTGGTGAGTTTTTGGATACGATAAGACCCCCCAAAAGCCATTTAAAGACACAGAGGAAAATAAATAAATAAATAAACAGAGCAGATACAATAGGCCTTCGAAGCTTCGCTGCTCTGGCCTAAAAAATCTCTTTGCTGTTTTGTAAATCTGTCACACTCCCTCTAAGTTTGTCCCCTGTCCCCCGCAGACATCTGCACGGTCTGGCAGTCAATTATATTCCCTCACCTTCAAAAAGGGCCTCGCTCCATCACCGTACGGGAGGCAGCAGAGCTCCGTATCTGTATCGGATCTTTATCCTTTTCTCAGCAGCATGAAGGGTGAAGCTGTCAGCTCAGGACTGCTGTTGAGCGGCGGAAACAGTCATGAAGTTCTCCAAGAACAATCTAATGTTTGATTAAGACTAATCAGTGAAATGGGATGCTGAACAGTCCCAGGAAATCTAATTTTAAGCAAGAACTGTTAAAGTTTAGGAGGAAATAATCGCTTTAGGAGATTTTCCTCTTTACTAACTTTTCTCCATAATTGGTTCTGCTTCTGTGGAATGCTGCGGAGTTTGTTGCACATTTGTCATCGACTTGACAACATTCGGACCACGAAAAGGACTCTGACTTTGTCAGTGGTCCCCCATCTTTCATTCAGTCACTTTTTTTTACTACAAATTCCTTTATCCAGCTACTGAGGCTGAAGTAGCCATCTGCTCCAGTCGTCCTGATGGATCTGGAGCTATGATCAGGGGGCCCCTGCTCAATGCTTCCTAGAATCTGCATGTTCACCTACGGGTGTCGTGACTCATCATTATAGACAAGTTGGATCCAGCTTTATTTATTTGGACTCTTTTAAAACACTAAATTTTAAAGCCCAAAAAATAACAGATTGCATTTTTTTTTTTCATTTAATAAAAATAGAATTTTTTGAGCTTTTTACCATGTGATATTGTTGTTTCCTTATGAGAAATACCCCTAAACCCTTTTTTGGCTTCATTCATACATTTTCCTGCCTCAGCTTCAATTTTTTTCTAATTAAACGTCAGATACAGGAGAAAGTCGCCCAGGTGTGTCATCAGGCATTTCTCCTCCCCACGCCCGCTTTCTTAGGCCCTGTCCACACGTAGCCGGGGATCTGCCAAAACGTAGATATTTTTCTACGTTTTGGCCTGTCATCCACACGAAAACGGAGTTTTTTCACACGAAAACGGATCTTTTTAAAAACTCCGGCCAAAGTGAAGATCTGCGTTTTCTCCGTTTTGGGTGTCTGCGTGTGAACCGGTGTGGACAGACAAAACCGGAGTTTTAAGGTTCGCAACGTCACTTTCCGCGAGAAAAAAATGCTGACATCACGTGTGCGACCTGCGTTTACACTAGCCGACAGCATGGATGCCCTCAGAGCTGCGCTGGCTTTATCAATTGTCCAAGCGCTTTTTGCTTGTTTGTTGTTGCAAGCGGAATTACTGCTCCTTGTGGAAGACCACAGACGAAGGACGAGGTTAAGAACGGGGGAAGTACTGCCGCCTACAGGTCTGGCATGTCCTTAACAACGTATTTATCCGGGTACGTGTGGACAGAGTTTTTTTTTTAACGAGGTGGTGTGGATGCAAGTTTTTGGAGGGGCAGATATTCGTTTTTTTTTTTAAAAACTGGCTACGTGTGGACTAGGCCTTAGAGTTGCAGGAGATTTCCTGCCACAATTGAGAATGTCACTCTTAATGTCAAAGATTGCATTGCAATAAAAACTATGCGTCCTGTCCACAAAGATGCACATTATGACCAGCACAGGATACGTGTGTTAGGTGACTATTGTCAGGGGCAGCAGTATCTCAGGAGGTAGAGCAGGTTGGAATAATGATTCACTGTGTAGTGTAAAGTGCTTTGGAGTCCTCTGACTCAGAAAGGCACTATACAAGTGTGAGTCATTAATCATTTATCATTGTTTTATAACAGACTTGGTGGTTCAGTGGTTAGTTACTGACTGGTATGCTGTTTTACAACAGTTGGCTAACCCTTTAAACTGTTTGAAACATAAGGACTAGTCTTTTTTGTTGTTGTTGTTTATTAATCAATGTGAGTCCATGTGAGGTGAGCTGAGTAAATCAACTAAAATGCCAAATTCAAAGATCTTTAGACACACAAATATTTTTGCAGAAAATAATCAATAAAACAAAAAAAAAATCAAAGAATTAAATCTGCATCAGCTGGCTAAATAAATGATTGCCGACACCAGGAGTCGAACGGCGTCGGCTCATGGCAAAACAAGATGAAAGGCAGTCGATTGACCACTGGACTACAACAGCAGACTCATCTAAGATGCTGTTGATGCGTTTTGTCGGCACGGCGTGGGCGGAGCTTCAATGAAACAGACCATTTGATTTCTGGGTATTAATTCAAGCTGACAAAATTAACTAATGTTTACATCTCGATAGTGCTGACATTAACATTTTATCATATATTGTGCCTTTGCGCTCAAAGATTTCAATTAACACGATCTGGCTCCTTTGCAAGTTTACTAACCCTGTTATGAACCTCTGAATTACTAGAACAAATGCTAAAAGGGAGTTGATGAAAGTCTATTGAAAAACAAGATAAGAGTATAAATGAAATTGTTTGAACTCAACATAAAGTCAGAGTGAGGCTGCAGGGAGAACCACCCAGCAGGATGCTGAACCATTCTACTAATGTTTCATCGTATGCTTTAATTACCCCAGGGCTACGTGGGCAAATAGTCTCTTTTTTCTAAATGTGATACCAAGGTAGCATCTGGTTTGGACAAATCCTTAAAAAAACACTCAACACCTTTATTCCTTATTTTCCCACCAGAGCGCGTCTTTAACGAACGTATGAAGTGAGTCATTCTGAAGGTTTCTGCCCTGTTACAGTTCTACCTGTTTGTGGAATTACCAGAGCCCATGATTTCCTCTGGCTGTGTGCCTGCAGATCAATCCCTGTCATTCCTTTTGGAGTTATCCACGTTAATCCCATCTGCCAGCTGGCAGCTGCCTCCAAGCACTCGCTTCTTCAGGAGGTCCAGTTTGTCACCGGCTAGAGCTTCTCTCAGTGAGTGAAAGAAGCTCTGATAGTGGCTTGTGTTGTGAATCATGAGCAGCACTCCAGCCAGCAGCTCATTGGTCACCAGCAGGTGGTGCACATACGCCCTCTGGTGGTTCTTACAGCAGTAGCAGCCACACCCCTCCACCAAGGGCCTGAAGTCATCCTGATACCTGGACGCAAGTTCAAGAAAAGTTTGACTTCATGAGCAGTCACTGTAAATATAAATCACACACATGAAAGTGAAGATTGTGCTAGCGTGGCTTCTTCTGAAAGCCACCATGGGGTCTCTGCAGATCCTGCTACAAACCTTTTGTCTCTGAGATTCATTTCAAAGCATGTCATTTGTGTTTGATCATCACAATTAAGATCTCCATTCGGCTGCGTCTCCCCCGCGGTGTGCTGCTCTTCATCCAGATCTGCCAAAACAGACGTGCACCTCATTAATTCCAACACAAACCATTCAACCCGTAATCTCATCCTCTGACAGGAAACAAGTCCCGGTAGACAGAAGCAGCAGCCAAAAAAATCAAACACCAATTATACCTTAACCCTCCGTAATCCCCGCTGCGCTTCTCATTTTCTTCCCCACTAAAATATAAATGCTTACTTGCAACGCTGAGAATACTAACATCTGTTTTACACAGATGGGTGTTCCCTCCTAACTGGGTCTATTTAATAAGCACAATAGAAAGAAGAGCTGCAGGAAGAGAAAAAACAACGGAGAATGAGATTTACAACAGAGCAGGAGACAACTTGGATTATACACAGAGATTAGAAAGCAACAGAGGTGTAAAATAGGTTTAGTGGATGAAGTGAAGCAGTGAGCAGCAAACTTCATACAAAGCAGAAAAAAGATTCTGCTATGGGGTTTGTACACCGACTGTGTAAAGCTGGAGAGGCGATAAGCAGAAGGAAACAGGATCAAATGAGGCCAGAGACACAAAATGCAAATCAGGGAGATGTACCTGCTGGAGATAAGTTCTGCTTTACAAAGACAGGAAATAGGAACAACATAAACATGACCAAAAAGAATAATGAAGCCTAAAAAAACAGACTCACATTGCATGCTATTTGTGTTGTTGTTGCTAGCTGATATAGATACGTTTTAGTGCCTATTTGTGCAAAATAAATAAAAAATGTTATTTTAAAAATGCGCCACCGCTAGAAAGAATATTTTGGATTATTTTAATCAGCTAAGAGAATTGATTCACCTTGAAGAAAAAACATGAATCTCATTCATCAAAACCATTAGTCTGGACTGCAGGTGTGTTTTCACATATCAGAATAAATACATAAACTGACATTAATTTCACGAGGTGTGTGTTCTGATAACTGACATGCATAATAAACCACGAGGTGAAACCAAACCAAAACAAGCTGCCTCCTTTGAGGCCTGATATATCAGGTATTCACGAGCCCAATACACTGTAATAAATAAAATGTTGAATTTACTTAACCAACTTATGTCAGCTGGTTCCACTAAATGTAGTTGGTTAAATGTAACGAATCATGAACATTTACTTTTTACATAACAGTGTATAACAAGCTGTACTGTATATTACTCTTTAATTTAAGGTACTAGGTTTAGTGGAACCAGTTGGCATAACTTAATTAGGTAAATTCAACATTTTATTTCTTACAGTGTATTTGATTTGAACTGTTTAGTTATTGTTAAGCCAGAAGGCAGAAGACATATAAAGAGATCCATATGGCAGTTTTCTGATGAAACTACTCATCTTGTTAAGAGCAGGGTATCTGCAGGTTTAAGGGAGCCAAATTTAAGACTTTTTAAGACCTTTTTTAAGGCCACTTTGACCAAATTGAAGCTATTTTTAAAATTTTTATTTCTGCTATAATTTCCAGCTATTGCCTGGAACCGGTGCTAACCATGTCGCGAACGTGGGATTAACCATCCATTTACCATTAAACTTGCACTTCTCCATGGCGCAAGCTCCCACTAGCTTAACCAGCTACTGTGCTCATCTAAAAATTGCCCCCTTTCACAACCAACTGAATGTGTACGGTTCTGCATACGCCAACACCACACACAAAAAATGCTGAACACTAACTAGAAATTCACGAACATATCATAGAAATAAAATAATCTAGTTTATTGGGTCTTTGGTAATTTAAGACCTTTGGAAACAGTATTTAAGGATTATTTGTCACTTTTAAGGATTTTCAAGGCCTTAAATTTGGAAAAGTAAATTTAAGACTTTTTAAGACTTTTTAAGGACCCGCGGATACCCTGTAAGAGGTAGAAGTCTTAGAAGTCAACTATGAAATGTTTGGAACTAGAGATGCACGATTTATCAAAATCAATATCGGCTGGTGTTAGTCATATTTTGACATACTGTGTCAGTCTGTCAAGTAAAGATGTACGACCAATGTTTATTTTTGTTTTGTCGCAGTTCAGTTGTGTGGGGTTGCTTGGGCATGTGACAGCCCCCGTATTTTGATTATCAAGGTTTCACTTTCCAACAGCAGAAGGCTCGTTCTCTATCTACTGTCTTTGCTTCCTAGCAGAAATGTTTTTTCCTGTTTTATTTGGATTTCAACACTCACTAAAGGGAGCAAGACCCATTTGTTCCCTAGATGTTCTCTAAACATTTGACAAGCAGAAAACTAACTCAGCATACCAGATGGTTTGTTATACGGAACCATCTGGGAAGTCCTCAACAGAATCTGTTTGCTTAGTAGAAATGTATACATGTTGACATAAAAGTCTAAATATATCACTATATAATCAAACTTTAACCAATCAGACCAATGAGGCATTCAGTCGAAATGTTCATAAGGAACGCCATTTGTGTTTGGCCACAAATGATCATCATGGAGCCAGTTGGGATGGATTTTCTCAGGAATTTGGCAAAGCAGGAGTGTGAGCACCGAGCAGACGTTTGCATTAAACAGCATCTCATTAAAGCTCATTAAAAACCCAGCTTTTTAAATCTAACAACCAATAAAGTCACAGGATACTGTCGTTTAATGTTTGCTCATTAGTGATAAACAATGCATAGAAGGGGTGGAGCTAACGGAGCCAGGTCCTGAATACCTAAATGGAAATTGGTAATTCCTTCTTTTAATCTAATTACTGAGAACTGACTTTGTAATTAATATAAGCAAATATCTATAACTCTGCACACATTTCAGAAAATTTAAAAACCAAGTTCACTCGTCTTTTCAATAGGGAGCCTATGTCACTTCCGCATCATGGGTCCCCGGAAGAACAAAAAAATGAATGCAAGTCAACGGGGCTAAAAACGCTATTTTCTAATTCCACTTGTTTTGTGCCATGGATTTCACGTATGATGTCCGTAAATTTTAACGACGCATTTTGATACCAAGAACGCACTTATTTTCAAACGGGGGGAATGATATTTTAGGTTTTGTGTGAAAATAAGTCCAGGACTACAAATGCGCTTCAAGAAAGTGACGTCATCGAACCAGACACTGAGAAAACTGAGGGAAAAGGGCTGTAAATTCAGCAAACTTCCCACAAGAGGAAAGAACCACCATAAATCTGGTCATTTGGTAAGTAGCAGCTACTTTGAGGAGAGGAGATTATGTGGTGATGTCACATACCGTAAATCCTCTAATACAGGCGGGTCTCCAATTTTGGCCAGTGTCGGAGTCAGCGGAGGTAAATAATGGCCGGTCTCTTATTGTGGCCGGGTGGAATGTGGTGACAAGCAAGTATGAGCGTCCCAGCGGCAGGGTTATAGTCCCCAAATCAACCAGCAGGAGGCAGTAGAGGTTCACGCGGACCTTTATTTGGCTTTTTCTTCAATGCTTTGTACCGCTACAGACACAAACCTCTATCACGCTCCTACCACACAGAGTCACGGTGTCAGTTAACCATGCTAATTCAACCCCTCCACAGAACACACATCACCTTCCCTGTGGCTTACATAACACTCACACAACACGCAAATCAGCACATAGGAACTAGCAGAACGATAGGAAACACATATAACACAATACCCAGAATGCACCTGGCTTACAACCCCAGCCAGGTCATTACACTATCAAGTTCAAAGAGAACGTGCTGTTTATGCTGCAGAACACTCTGGAGAGCAGCAGTAGGGGGTGTATGAACTAGTCAACTTCACTATACAGTAATCCCTCGCTACTTCGCGGTTCGTTCATCGCGGATTCGCTGCTTCGCGGATTTTTTCTTTGGAGCATTTTTCAGGGGGAATTCGCAGATTCGCGGTATTTTTCACTGATTCGCGGTATTTTTCTATGCGAAATATCAAGAAATTCTTGTTTTTTTTCATCAATTTCATCATAAAATGCACTTTTTGTAAAAAAAACTAAAAAAAAAAAACAAGTAAAAAAATTTTTTTTTTGAGTTTTACCCACAAATAGAGAATGTGATCATACGATAATTCAATAGGGAGCGTGGTTTCACAGACGTGGAAGTGATAGCGTCGGTGAAACGCCGGCTGATCTAGGAAACCCCCGAGCGTTCGAGCGTCTACGAAGTGACACGGAAATGCCGGGCTTTCCAGAAGTAAGTAAGATAACGTTGGTTACGTATTGTAACCCCAGATTCTATGAGTCTAGTCGCAGCCCTTAAGCTAGCTGCTATTGGAAGGATGATCTCCGCATCAACCAATCATGAAGAGCTTAAATGTACGCCCACCAATAGTGGGCCCCCTCGTGGTATATAACCGCAGTGACCCCACTGCTCACCTCCAATGGCTCTTATTCCCATCATAACCAGTAGGGCCAGTGGCTTAAGGGCTGCGACTAGACTCATAGAATCTGGGGTTACAATACGTAACCAACGTTCTATTTCGTCTAGTCTTAGCCCTTAAGCTAGCTGCTATTGGAATAAGGCGCAGCTGGATGGGTTTACGTCCCACTGGTTAACACAACCAATGGACACACCCAATCAAATCTCCTCTAGTGGGGGACGTTCAGCCTCAGACCAGGCCTAAAGACTGAGGCAGGCACGATAAGAGAGGGGCCCCCACTAAAAAACATCATCCACAAGAGGATAAAATCCATCTCAGCAAGGCCAATGAGGTGCCATAAGCATTCATTTAGCCTGCTGGGGTCCAAGCACTGAACGAGTGATGGAACCTGAAGACACATCTCGTAAATAATAACGAGTAAAGGAACAGGGTGAAGCCCATGAAGCAGCCTGACAAATGTCTTCCATTGACACACCACTGAGGAGCGCCATCGAAGAGGAAATCCCTCTGGCCGAGTGAGCCCTGAGTGCCTCAGGGGGATCCCGCCCTGATGATGTGTAAGCGAGGGAAATGGCGTCACACAGCCAGCGTGAAAGGCGCTGGGCCGACAGCGCCTGACCAAGGGAAGACTCCCTGTAGTGCACAAACAGGTTTTGTGAGCGACGAATCCCTGAAGTGTGTGACACATATCGTGCAAGCGCGCGCACCGGGCAGAGAAGGTGAGAAGCCGCCTCCTCCTCAGAATTATGGGGAGGAGGAAAAAGTCCAGCCAATGAAATTGACCTGGATTTGAAGGAAGCATTAATGCTTTTGGGCACAAAGGCTGGGTTGGGGCATAAAACAGCAGACCCGCCATCCTCCCGGATCCTGAGGCATGCGGGAGCCACTGAGAGGGCGGTTAGGTCACTCACTCTCTTAACTGATGCTAGCGCCAGCAGCAATGCAGTTTTAAGCGACAGGAACTTGAGTGAGACCTGGTCCAAGGGTTCAAATGGAGCTTCAGATAAGCCGTGCAGAACCATCGTTAGATCCCATTGGGGAAAAAGCGGGCGGGACACAGGTCTGTTCCTTCTGACACCTTTTAGAAAACGTTTTGTGAGGGGATGATTGAAAACAGATCTATCTCCAAAACCCTGATGACATGATGAGATAGCTGCAGCATATGTCTTAACAGTGCTGAATGCGAGGCCCCTGTCCATCAGTATCTGCAAAAACGATAGAACATCCGCCAGCTGGCAGGAGAGCGCTTGAACATTCCGTTCTGCGCACCAGTTCTGGAAAGCTGCCCATTTAGCAGCGTAAGAGGCAATGGTAGAGGGCGCCCGCGCACTCTGAATCGTGGCCACCACATCATGCAGCAGCCCAGAAGCCTCTAAGCGTGACCGCTCAGCGGCCAGACCCACAGCCGTTGGCCTATTTCCGGAGGATGTTTGATTATCCCATCCGCCTGGAGAAGGGCGTCCGCCCTCCATGGGAGCCTCCACGGGGAGCCGGACACTAGCGCTTGCAGGTCCGGAAACCATGACGCGGACACGCGCCTGGGAGCCACCAGAATCACCGAGAGCTGTTCCGACAGAATTCGGTCCAGGAGACGGGGAATCAGAGGGACTGGTGGAAACGCGTAAAGGAGCGTTCGAGGCCAGGGCTGGTGTGAGAAGGCGTCCGCCCCGAGCGGGGGTCCGTCCCGGGGACTCAGGGAAAACCACAGGCGACACTGAGCGTTTTCGCGAGCCGCGAACAGATCCACAGACGGTTCCCCGAACCTGATCCAGATCTGTGATATCAGTGCAGGATGTAGACGCCAGTCGGAGACGCGGGGTCCCCCTCTCGACAGGATGTCTGCCGCTACATTCAGTACCCCCGGAATGTAGATGGCTCTGATGGACAGCAGGTGGACATGTGTCCAACACAGTAAATCTGTGGCGACACGCAACAGTGGGAGGGATCGAACTCCCCCTTGGCGATTTATGTAGGCTGCCGCTACCCGGTTGTCTGTGTGAACTTCGACATGACGGCCCTCGAGAAGGGCAGTGAAGTGTCTGATCACATTCCTCACTGTCATAAGCTCCAACACATTTATGTGCTCGTGCGTGTGGGAGGGCCAGCGATCTGCCACCGTGTGGGACAAGCACGTGCCCCCCCACCCCGACAGTGACGCATCCGTAAACACAGATACGTGTGACGCAGGACGTCCGATGGGAACCCCGCGTGAGAGGATGCAGGGGTTCCCCCAGTGAGCGAGGTCCCCGCCCACTGAAGGGGGAATCCTCAACATACTTCTCTTCTGACGTATTGGGTGTACCCGGAGGCGGACGAACCAGCGTTGCAAGCGCCTCGTGCGCAGCAAACCTAGCGGCACTACTGAATGGGCTGCGGACATCATGCCCAGGAGTTTCATGACTAACCGGGCTCTCACGATCTTGCGGGGTTGAACACGGGAGATCACCGTGGAGAGATCTGCCGCTCTTGCAGGCGACAAACGTGCTCTCATTAGGGAGGCATCCAACTCCACCCCGAGATACACAATCGACTGGGATGGAAGGATGGAGCTCTTTTCCCAGTTTATAGAAAACCCTAGGGTTGACAGATGCTCTGTCAACCTCCTGGTTTGCTGTGACGCCTCGTCCTCGGACCGAGCGCACAGGAGAAGATCGTCCAGGTAAAATAAGACCCTCATTCCCTCCGTGCGCAGTGGCTGCAGCGCGGTCTCCAGACATTTGGAGAAAGTGCGCGGGGCTAGCGAGTAGCCGAAAGGGAGGCGATTGAACTGATATTGAACTCCCTTGAACGAAAAACGCAGAAACTTCCGGTGGTTTGGAACTACTGGTATGTGGAAGTATGCGTCTTTCAGGTCGATTGACGTGAACCAATCCCCGGGGCGCACATATTCCAGGACTTGTCTCATCGTTAACATGCAGAAATGCATTACTGCTATGGAGCAGTTGAACAGGGACAGGTCGAGAATCGGCCTCATTCCTCCCGACTTCTTCGGTACTACGAAGTAGCGGGAGTAGAAACCCGAGAGTTCTTGTCCGCGAGGGACTCGGGAAATAGCGTCTTTGGACAGAAGTTCCTGCAGCTCCAGCTCTAGCGCCTGAGACTGTACTTGCGATGTGAACGTCGTCTCCTCGATCCCGTTGAAGGGAGGTGGAGTGGCCTGAAAATGAAGTGTGTGACCGCAATGAATGGTGTCCGAAATCCATTTGCTCATGATGCAAAGGCGGCGCCACTCGTGCGTGCGTTCCGACAATGGACGCGTGTGCGCGGTCACGTGAACAACGTCTGAGGGTTGTGCATGCGCCCTTACCGCCGTCGCCCGTACCAGAGAACTGGGGGCGACCCATGGAGGGCTGCGCTCGAAAGGGCAAGTGCGAAACAGCTGGAACAGGCTGGTCCACACCGCGGAGCGTGGAGTCCGAGAGTGAAGGACGAGTGGGAGCCGGGCCTGTGCACGGGGGCGACAGAGTGCTAGCGGATGGAGCCGCGCACTGTGCCGCCGCACGTGGTCGAGACAGCGACATGACATCCCGCCCCACCCAACGGCGTGGGGAGAGCGGGACGAGTTGGGCCTGGCCGGATGCTGGGGCCAGAGCGCAAATGGACCGCACCCTTACGGCTGGCCGTGTATTATGACTACCTGCAGGAACATGTGTGCGTGCAGCAGTGCTTGGTGTGGGGAACATGTGTGAAAACTCGGCAGAGGATTCTGCGGAGGACTGTAGGATTGAGCTCTTTGAGTGACGTTTTTTGGGTTTTATTTCAAAACCAACAACATCAGAACAATCAGCAACACACACATTCCCCCCAAAGAGTCACTTCCGTGGCTGCTTTCGGCGAGGCTCCTGCACCTGGGACTGCCAAGACGGCGTCTGCTGGCCCCGCCGGAACCGTTGTCCGCCATCTCGCTGGTCCCGCTGATGTGGAGCCGAAGCGAGAGGCCGGCTCCGTGGAGCGGGCGGTGCAGCTGGACGTCTGAAGCTTCCGCACCGTTCGTCCCATCCTCTGGCTGAACGGCCGGAGTGCGAGGCTGACCGAGGGTGGACCAGGTCTCGCACCGTAGCCGATAGTTCGGCCGTCTTCTGAGCCCTCTCAATGACGCCCCTAAGATGGGGACCAAACAGAACATCGGTGGTGATGGGGCCATCCAGCATCTCCCTTTGCAGATGTTCCGGAACGGAGGGCAGGGCCTTCAGCCAGATCGCTCGCTGGATGAGGGTCTGCCAGGCAGCGATGCGAGCAGAACCGGTGAGCACAGCAGCACACAGATTGAGGATGGCATCAGCAGTCTTAGTTATGACGGCTTTCAACTCCTCGGGAGCTTCCAGCTCCTCCATCATCTTGGAGACGCCGAAGGCAAGAAGGGCGATGTTATTCCCTGCAGCGCCGGTCTGAAAGGCACACTGATGTGCGCGGTCGGTGAGCCGCGTCAGCAGCTGGTCATGTTTTGAAGCGGGAACAGCTCGCGGGCCAGCGAGGTGGTTCTTGGCGCCGAACAGCGAGGCCAAATCCGGCTCTAGTGGAGGAACGGACGGCCAGCCTTGGTCGGAAAACCCCTCGACCTTGGTGATGGGCGCATATGTGGAGACTGGCGCCTTGAGCTTGGCAGGCTCGGAGAAGGCGGCAGACCAGCAGCTCATAGCAGCGGGGAAGCACGGCCAGACAGGGTCTGGACAGCGTGTCTGAGTTGCCCCGAAAATTCCCGCCAAATCATCCGCTTCAGGCAGGGCCGGTTCTGGCACAGCTAGCCCCTTGCGGGCTGCTGACGCAGAAATGATGGCGGGCAGCTCCTGGAGCAGTGCTCTTACTGCTGGCAGGGAGGAGCGAGAAGCCACTGGGGCAGAAGGACCCGCTGAGCGAAGCTCGTCGACCTCCGTTATGTCTAGGAGGGACGCCGCCTCATCGTAGTTTTCGCTGTCAGTGACGTCATCCAGCCGGTTGAAGCCAGCCGGCTCCTGACCGGCGTCGAAGAAAACCAAAGCCTTGTCCAGCGGGTAGGAGTCAGCCACCGGAAATTCTTCGTCGGCGGCGGGAGTGAAGTACTCGACCCGGCGAATCTTCTCCGCCACGGGCAGAGCGGCACAGAACGGGCACGAGGCCTGCGGGGTCAAGGCCAGGCCAGCGTGGTGAGCCCCGAGACAGACCTCACACTTAGCGTGCAGGTCGCCGCTGGAAATGGAGCCCGTCTGGCAGGTCGGGCAGGGTCTGGTGTCGCTGGACATGGCTGGTAAGTCGTCTTCGGATAATTTGCTCTTTTGAGATAATATTTGCTCTTTAATAAAGCTCTCAAGCTTGGCATGAAGAGAAAAAGGAGGTGAGCAGTGGGGTCACTGCGGTTATATACCACGAGGGGGCCCACTATTGGTGGGCGTACATTTAAGCTCTTCATGATTGGCTGATGCGGAGATCATCCTTCCAATAGCAGCTAGCTTAAGGGCTAAGACTAGACGAAATAGAACTTACTATGAGCTGATAGTTCGTTGGATTGATCGGTAGGTTGGAAACTCTGATCATGAATCTGAAGAAACGATGACTGAGTGGTGAGCTGGACATCCGTTTATAGCCGCGGTTTGTGACAAAGGTGCAACGTGCAGGGAATCCCCGCGAGGGGCATGCTGGGAGTCCCTACTTCGCGGATTTTCACCTATCGCGGCCAGGTCTGGAACGCATCTACCGCGATAAACGAGGGATTACTGTGACTTTTTACGCCTGTCATCGACTAGTCGCTGTCACGTGATAATGACCGGCAAGATGCAGCCCTCGGAAAAGACAGCAGCCTGCTATCAGCAGGTGACAAGCTCCTGATGCGTTTCGCTGCTGTGGAGTGGGGCGCTGCGCGCATCACCTTGTCCTCCGACGCACTGATCACTGATACGGCCGCCAAACAGCGAGCGCTCCGCTGTTTTTGCGGTCGGTAGATCTTTTAGAACTGCAGTTCAAAGGTAACTCATGAGGTGAATATATATGAACCCAGGTAGCAGTTTTTCTTTAGGATTGAGAGGAGATGCAGGAAGATAATAAACAGGTAGGACAGAAAAATAGTCAAATAAAAACAAGTTAGTTTTTGTACCTGGTGGTTGCAACAAACAGACACCATTGAAGGTAATCAGAAGTGGAACAGAAAATGAAATAATTATTTTAATGTTTAGAGCAGCAGGAACTCTGAGAGGCTGCAGGCGCATCAGTGAGTTTGCTGCCGCTGCGCAGGGGGAGGGGGGAGAGGGCTGAAGCAGGGGGAGGGGGGAGATGGCTGAAGCAGAAACTACCGTTGTTAAAAGAAATGTGTTTAACTTTGAAAATGTGGGCGCAATTTTAATTGTCAAAAACTCCAGCGAACCATTAGTTCATTTTGCTCAATTAGAAATAGAGGCCTGCCTCTAATACTGGCCCTCCTTCCAATAAAGGCCTGGAGCTTGATGAGCTTGAGTCAAATAAAGGCCCGGGCCTGTATTAGAGGATTTACGGTATGTGAAATGCCGATTACGGGTTTGTAGTCATGCTAATTACAGACTTTTACAAGCTAATAGATCTCAAATTACGTGACTGGCATGGTCGAAACACCCTTCAATAGTTTTGCTGTTTTAAATTGCAGTACACCATATGTGCGATGCAGGACGTAAGGCAAAGCGGATTAGAAAACTGTGTTTTTAGCCCCGTTGACTTGCATTCATTTTTTCGTTTTTCCGGGGACCCATGATATGACTTAGGCTCCCTATTTGCAGTGGTCTAAAGAAAAACAAATGCCTTGAGAGTCGATGTTTGTGAGGGAAAAAGCTCTGGCGCCCCTGTTTCAGGAATTGGATGTTAGTTGAAGGAGTGGGGGGCAGAAAACAGCAGGAATTATGGTCTTATTAATATTCATGATAGCTTGCCTCTGATTGGCTAACGGCAACGTGACTCTACGACTGACTCCGTTTGCACTGCAACATTGATGATTTATCTCGGCATTCTGCTGTGTGGTGGAGTTGCTAATGCTAATGGTTAGCTTCTACTAGTCAAGACGTGCACTGCTCTCTCCTGGACAATAAATCAACAGCAGCCTTCCACGTTGAGAGCCAAGATGGGTGAATCCATGAATGCTAATTTTTTTATGTGATGTGTAATTGACTTCTCCAACTCGAGCGTTTCCCCGTCTATTTTCTATCAGTGGCTAATGCAGGAAATACGGCTAGAAGACTATTTTCACCTTTAGCCTGCATGTGAAGCTTAAAGTGACTGACAATAGTTTAACCCTCCCACTGTCTTTATGGGTGACCCCGCGAGGAAAGTTGACCATTGAGCAGGACTGATGGTTTATCCCTTGAGGTCCACGTGGCAGGGGTGAGGTGGTGCTCACTCCTCACCCCTGCCACATGGACCCAAGGGATAAACCATTAGGACAGTGGGAGTGTTAAAAAGTGTTTCTCAGTGAACTTGGTCTTTAAAATACACTTTAAAACTGCTTTATCGTTTCCTAATTAGCCAAATAAATCACAATTGATTCCATGGTTTCAGCCTGCATTGGTAAGAAAATGTTTTAATCATGATGAATTGATGATATTTATGTGCAATAGATTCTAAGATGAGCTTTTGTTTTTTGATATTGTTCAATTTGCAAAAATAATTGTGATTATAATTTTACCACCATCTAAAAGCACAGATTTTCTCCTCTATTATTTTTTTACATATTAATATTAATTACATATTTAGCGAATACATTACTCCATGTCTTCTGTGGGGAAAAAAGTGTGGAAGTTTTGAAAATGGACTAGGAATACCTGCAGAGGGCAAGAAGGAGGTGGAGGGTAAATGAATACCTGGCATGTCAGAGGGGTTTTAACTGGGGGAGTGAAGGTGTTGACACCCTTCCTGAGGGGGGTTGTAATTGGCTGAGAGGGGAATTATACTTCCCCACTGGGGTTTGACACCATCACTGCTCTCACCTCCAGTGAACTCCATTAAGTGCTCCCAGTGCAGAATCGATTAGAAAGCTCTGACACCAGATGCTCCCAGATGTCAAACTTCAGCACGGCTGAGTTTAGCGCAACTTTTTAATTAACCATAAAGTCAACGAGCAGGACGGGTTTCTTCACCAAGGACAATTATCAGGGTGATGAGGGAGTCGCGTTTAATTGTTACCTGGCTGAAGCTGCTAAACGATATGCTATCGATTTTAAATCACTGGCTGAATTTCTCTTTATCCAATTATCAAACTTATCACACACACACACACACACACACACACACACACAGTGTAAGCTGATTGGTCGTTACACTCGGGTTGGGATCTAATGGCATCTGTCCATGGCGACATTAGGATGACTTCCACTTATTTCCTAATTGTTGTGAGAAATCTGTCTCTTCTCGCTGTCGGACTGGATGGTGAAGCTAAAGGATGAGTCAATTTGTGTAGCGACAACAGCACACAGCAGAGTCTTTACACCAAATTACTTCAGTCTAATTGAACGTGGTGTGAATCCTCGAGCTGCAGCTTGAGATGAACGGTTCGTAACATTTGTGTAATAATCAGGAAGCATGAACCCTGGAGGCTCCTCCTGCGGAAAATCTCCAAATGCTGCAAGGTTCATTATTCAATCACGAGTTTGGTTTTATCAGCTAAACGCAACTCTGTGCAATTAACAACATCAAAGCTCCTGTTTTCTAACAAAACTTCTCTACATCTCAGCAGATTTTTTACGTTGCAGTCTTGTCTCATTCACATCTCTTTCATGAGCTAAAAAAGTGCTAAATAAAACATTTTACACGGGTGGAATGAAATCTCCCATGAGGTTCACGTCCCATCGTGGGATCATTATAGAACCAGAAAAGACCCCCATAAGCAAGCTTTCCAAATGACACTGATTTAAGTTTGCTCCAGGCCTTTTTTTTTAAAATGCCAACATTTTCAACCTGGAGGCGCATTTGTTTTATTGCTACTTCATTTAAAAATGTCATTTTTAGGCTTTGGGCAAAGTAACTTTACCTGGAAAGGTCATTTGCTTACAAATGTCATGAAATTTAAAACAATCTGTGTCAGAAAAGAGTGGCAGCTTCAGACTGCAGCTTTATAAGGGTGAGAAGAATTAAAGGGGAGATATTATGCTAAACTCACCTTTTTCATCCTGTTGTGCAACTATGTGGGTCAATACTGCCTTTTGATTTGTGATGTCACAAATGGGGAAATGAGAATAGAACCACTTCTCACCGCTCCAGGCTGGAGGAGCAGTAGCTCTACTCCGAGCCCCTCCCAGATATCGAGCTTCTCATCTTATAGCAGCCTGAGCAGGGGAGGGGTGGGCCAGCTTGTTTTCCTAAAGTAACAGAGCCCTGAATTGGCTCATTCTGGAAGGTACTGAAAATTATAAGAATAAAATAGCCGAAACCACGTGAGAGGGATTTTGTGGAAAGAACTTCATGAACAGGTTTTATATCGACTACTCAACTATTATAACTTTAAAAAAAGTCATAATATTTCCCCTTTAATAGAAAATTTAGGCAGATGAAACAGTTTAAAAAAGGAAATAAATGTAAATTAAATGTAAAGCAGAAGGAATTAAAAAACACGATTCATAAATATACTAGATTTAACGTTAAATTAATGCTTGAACAAGTAAAACAATCATATCACTCAATAAATGAAGGGCTGTATTTAAAATTAAAAGTCACTTTCCCGTGGTAATAGAGATACAATCGGGTTATTATCTTCACTATAACAATGGTCAGATAAGCACCAGCTCTTCACCACACCTGTCTGCGTTCCGCCTGCGCGCTCTGGGTCCGGGGAAACGTTGAAGCTGAAACAGAGAGCGCAGCCTCGTTCTGTGGCCTGGAACGGGAAAAAACCCTCAAACAGATCCACGCCGGCCTCCACGCACTCCAGCACCTCATCGGGTCGTCCCACGCCCTGCAGCAACCTGAGAGCCAAACACACACCGGGTCAACAGGCATCCTCCAAAAAACAGCAGGGATCATTAAGCTTTAATGCTACGTGTCTGCAACACTAACAACACAACGTGTTCACTCCTGAGTGTTTGAGCTTTCTGCTAACTGGCCATCTCTGAAACTCTCTGCCTGCAGGCATCGAGGTCAAGCCCAATTTAGCTTTTGATAATGACTCCACTTCATTCTCTGGCTGGAAGCTGCAACCTCCCTCCAGCAAGAAGCAGCAGCAGGGAGGACTGGCCCACAGTGTTCAAGATCAGCCAACTAAGCAGCGCTCGCGGCGAGCTCCTGGTAACAGATTATTGCTCCTTGCAGCTCCGCTGTAGCACTCGACTCCTCCGACAGCGCCAAGAGAAGAGAGCTCGCGTGAGCCGGCATCCAAACAGGAGATCTCTGACAGGATAAATGTTTGTCCTTGTGAGTTTAAAAGTTAGAGATACTACAATATCTCCAAAAGGAATCTCATTTTTATTCATATTATATCAAAATGGTTTAAATTATCTTCATGTTGGCATGTTTCTGATTTATCACAATGTTCATCTGGGGGACTCATGGTTGATTTATGGGCGAGTATTTGCATTGGCACTCGGCAGCTCTCTGACCTTGTGGGGTGATGGATTTTTGGAGATAAAGCAGAGGCTGTGGAGCGAGGCAAGAGGCTAACAGCATGTAGCACCTCCATGCATCCGCCAGGTAACTTTCAGAGAGCTGAAATCTACTTCTGGTGCTTTATAAACAATAACTTCATGGTGTGGGTTAAAAAAGGATGACAACTTTGTTATATAAGAACTGAAAGTCACTTTTAAAGGAGTTTAGGGGGATCAAAAATCAAATTTTCTTGACTTTAGCACATTTGTGTGTTTAGCCACCAACTCAAACACTCAGAGGAGACAAAATAATGTCTTTTTTGGGTCCCTCTTGGGTTTGAAAATGTCTTATTCAGACATTTCTGAAAGAGAGTATGTCACTTCTTCAGTTTTTAAAAAAGAGGAAAAAAAATCCTGCCCACTCGTCCGAGTCTCCCAACTTTTACTCCAAATCATGCTGCACATAATGTGCCTCGGAAATGTCCAAAAGTCCATATTGTCTACTATTGCATTTTACTCCTCTCCAAACAACAAAATCTTATTAAAAGTTTTATTTTTACCTTAACTTTTAAAAAATGACGAAGCAATGCGATGCTTTTCCAGGCCTCCGAGGCCAAACTTCACATCGAGATTGTGCGTCTTCTGTTGGTGCAAATTAGGTTTTGGGGTCACTGTCTAATTCACAAAGAAACACCGTGTTGGTGCCATTTGCTCTCATTTAACTGAGATAATGTGCATGCATTCCAAGAAGACCCAGCCCATGTTTTTGTAAGTTCTCACTTTGGCTCAAGACGTCACTTCTGTGCTGTCTAAGATACATGATTAGTGTTTGTGTCTTTGGAAAAGAAAGAAAACAAAATATCAGCGACTGTCTTCACGCAAAAAGGGGCAGGCGTGTCAGGAAAAAAGGAGAATCAAATTGTTTCTTGAGGTGAGTAATGTTGGGCCTTGTTGGACCTATAAATATAAAATAAAAATATAAAACTTTTTGACTTCATCAGCAGACAGAACAAATCAAACCCAGAAATTTTCCTCTTGTGGGATGATTATGACAAACCTTTGATCTTTAACAGAGCGGAGGGTGACCCGCACCTTGTCGTGAAGGACTCTTCTTTTTAAATACATTTGGTGAAAAGATAATTACTTATTAATGTCGACATGCCATCCTGAACGTGATTCTTCTCTGATATATTAAGATGTAATTTTTCTCTGCCTCTCATCCACTAGAACCTGAACTCACTGCAAGAAAATATCGTTTACCTTCTCTCTACCACTTCTATCTCTGCTGTGTTGTAACAGAATGTGTAATGCTCTACAGTCTGACACAAAAAGACTGCAAACCTGTTCAAACCTGCTGAAATTCAAAAGGAAATTTGTGACATTAGCACAATATGCTTAGCGAGTTGAATACTGAAAAAGAGCAGAAAGCAGGTGCAAATGTTGCACAAAAACTGACCTGTTTACAATTTAAGAGCCCAATAAAAGAAGTGTATATTTTTATTATTTAAAGGTGGCCTAAAAATAAGTTTTTCCACAATTGGAAACTGTTTCTTGAGCCTCTACGTAGCATATTAAACATTGATGTTTGCGGACAACCAAAGAAAGAAATCTGAGTATTCCCAGTGCATGTGTTTGTGTGTCTGCTCTGTCTTCTCGATCCCCAGTGAGTCATGATGGATGGCTGCTTATACTGATCCAGGATTCTCTGGAGGTTTCTTCCTGTTAAAAGGGAGTTTTCCTCTCCACTGTCGCTATATGCTTGCTTAGTATGAGGATTGCTGTAAAGTCACTGACACTAGTCAGTGACTTGATGAAATTTGCTGGGTTCCTTATATAGGAAACATTATTTCTGATTGGCTTAATGAACTGACCTGAATTGGAATGTTTATTACGTGAAGTGCCTTGAGATGACTCTTGTCGTGATTTGGCGCAATATAAATAAACTTGAATTGAAATGAATCCTGGTATGCAAACGGTGCTCCCACGTTCTTTGTTGTTTTCATCTTGTTCAAAAAGGATGTTAGCAGTAGCTCAAGCTAGTGTTTGAAGTAGCTCAGACTAACATTACTACGTTACTAATTCTCATAAGAAAGCAGGTCAGAGATGATACAGGCTTTATGGTATGCTGTATTATGCCACTTAAACACTAGCATCGGCTCCACTCATCCCTGCCTGCCCCAGCCTGATTCTATCCACCAATCAGAGGCTAACCCTAATGGTAAGCATGCTTTTGAGCAAGCCAGTTAGTCAGCAGTGGGCGTGTTGGCCCTGTTCGGCTCCAGGCAGACCTCCTCGAGAAGAAGGCTGAAAAGACACCCGGTTTCGCTTGGGAAAATTCAAGGCTACTAAGTGAGAAAACTCCCAACCCGGTCCAGGGGAAGTGGAGCCGATGCTAGTGTGTAAGGGACATTAGACACCCCAAGCTGCATAAACTGAACATCAATGTAAAAGTGGCTTTGAATTCTAGGGCACCTTTAATGTAAAACTTGACTAAAAATGATGATTTACAGTGAGGAGAGATAATCATCAGTCCAAATATTAAAGTCATCATTTAAAGGCTGACTTTATTCTATTCGATACAGAATGTTTTTGTCTTGTCCTTTTTTATGAGCTCAGCTCTATTTGACTAATTTCCGTAGATCCTTACTAAAACATATTGGGAGTCTGTTGGATTACTGACGGGAAAAAAAAACAGCTGGTTTATCTCACAGAATCACACAAACCAGGCAGACCTGGGTTTGTCCTCGGGCAGCTCCTTGGTCACGGCACTGATGAGCTGGATCCTCAGGGTCGGATCCATAGCACCACTCTGGAAGCCGTCCAGGCAGAATCCTGCCACGGGCCTTTTGGCTGTCTCCCTAGCTGAGCGCACCCTCTCCTCCAGGATGTCTCCTCCCTCCACCACACCGAACATGCTGACTCTGTCTAATTCCTGGAAAGGGTCGACAGAAAACCCGGTGATTAATACCTCAGAGGAAAAAAAACCTGAAAATGACTGAGTAGGAAGCCACTAAGGGGAAAAAAAATAAAGAAAATCTGTATTTTAACAACTAAATATGAAGCACATCAAGGTCTACAGCAGAGGGAAAAATGTAATAAATAAAAGGTTTAACTCTGCCAGACTCCATTTGGATTTTGATTACTCAACAAGCAGGAGGAAGACAGACTCACCGGGGGGTTCGGAGAGGAAACGTGGGAGCAATCACACAGCTGACTGAGTAAAAGGTTGATAAGGAATTACCTGCCGTACTCTGTCACTTCTCTTTGCTCTACATGATTTCTCACTTTACTGTGTCAAGGAAAATTTGGTTTGCAGTCAGGAAGTAAAAAAAATTCAGAACATCACTGCGGCGTGAGATAAAGATAACAAAAAACGCAAAGAATCGCATAAAAATGGCTGTAAAACACACAGAAAGGTTGGTGGAAATGATGGGCTGCAAATGGGCGTTTTACCAGTAACAGCTGCAACAGGAGAAATGATCAATGATATTATGAGTTATTTTATTTGTTCTGGTAATTTTACATAAATAAAATAAATGACAAAAAATCAGTTACTTAGTTACACGCTGCTGGTAACACATTCACTCTGATCTTTCAGCTACTAAACATCCATCCATGTGCTTTTGTTGTGCATGAATGACTCCAAATATTAAGAGTTCACACACTGAGACAAGTGTGTGTGTGTTTTTGTGTACCTGTGACTTCTGGTGCAGCAGCAGACACTCGTCCAGGTGAGCCAGGGTTCGATCCACAGATTTTCGGACCCTTTTGCGAGACGCATTGATCTGCCATGTTTCTCCGTCCGCCATGCTTTGATACCAGTCTGGTTGCACCACCTTTTGGAGAGCCATGAACTTGGCCACCGACATGTCGATCCGCCCACCGCTGCCCCACACAGACACCGTCTAATGACACAAATATAAATTTAATTAATTTTATTTTTGCTGTCCTCTGTGATGTGGTCCAAGCTTTAGCTCAAACACCCAAGAGATGTCAATGATGCACAGAGCAGAGCGTGAAACCTCGTCTCACCTTATTAGTGGTGTAGCCCGTCGGGCACGGAGCTGCGGGGTCGTGAAGCGAGCAGAACAACGCTGTATCACGAAGCCCTGAGAATTAAAATTCACACCTTGAGAACAACGCCTGTACCAAATGAGCACCAAGAACGCTACCAGAGCTGAATGCCTATTTCTGCATGCTACAGAGAGGATACATGAACTTTATCAGCAAACCCAGCTGCAGCTGAAAGATCAGAAGGTGAGAAAACAAAGAGCCTAATTATTATTTCCAGCCCTTAAATCACTGCTCTTCCTTTCTGGTGCTTTAGAGACAACACTTTGGTAATCCATTACAAAATTAATCAACATTTATTGCATTTACAATTTGAAATTTCACTGCAAAACCCTGAGTAGAGCTTAGTACTACATGTAAAAGCAAAGCTAAATCGGGGACTTGGGAGCAGAAACACTTTTGTTTTAGTTTAAAAAGCAGATTAGATTCCTATAATAGATTCAAATGCGTTTTATTTAGAAGTGCTGTAAGAAGTTTATTCATTTGATCCTGATAGACCCATATTTTGAACAAATCATATAAATCTACACATTATTGATTCATTACCATAAGTCACAAATTATGGACCTTATAATAAGAATAAGTGAAAAGATGTGTTCCTGCTGTTTTTGGTTTAAGATGCCTTAAAACAAATGTTAAAACAGTTTAGATACAACATATTAATATATTATCCCGGACTTGTGTAATTGGTTAATAAGTAGAGTGTAATGTTTTAGTGATGTTAATAGTTTATAGGTGATTATGTTGTGTAAATGTTAGATCTCCTGTATGTTTGCAGTCATTTGTTGATGTTTTGAACCTCCTGGCCAGGACACTCCCATTACAGTTTTTTTTACAGACGTTAGGGCCCATTTCTCATTACTAATGTCACTTTTGCTAGACACTTCACACAGTTCTAACTAAGTTTCAGCTTGGCAAAACAGTTCATTTCACATTCAAAATGCACTACAACCACCAAAACACTTCATGCAGGTCTCAAATAAACACATTCCTCCAGAACACTAGCAAAGGTTGACAGCCGACAAACCCACTTTGTCACCCACAAAACAAAGACCTAAAACAACACTAACAACGTGTAGCATTACATTTTCTTGTGTAAAACAAGGACACATCTCTGTTCATACTTCCAATAGATGTTACTGGAATGAATCAGACATGATGCAGAATTAGTCAATATTTCATGTTGTTCATTTATTTTTAATGGTATTTGTTTTTGCACTAAGTACTTCCAAAACACAAGACTTTGTTAACACAACATCCTCTGATACAGATTCAATATGCTAATCTACTCGGTCTTCTCCATTTGGCCACAGGTTCTCATCCACATCACATCTTATGTCATCTAGGGCAATACACCTAGGAAAGAATCTTCTGGCATGCCTGATCCATCCCTGGCAATCTACTGCTGGTATGTCCAGGCATCCAGCGTACATTGCATCCAGAAGGGACATTTGATCATGTGGATGATGGTCGTACACCTTCCACCGCCATGAGGCAAAGAATTCCTCTAAGGGGTTGAGGAATGGAGAGTAAGGTGGGAGGAAAAGTGACTCCATTCTGGGATGGGCCACAAACCACTCTGTGACTGCATGGGAGTGGTGAAATGCCACATTGTCCCATACAATTATATATGTTGGCTGATTCCGTCTGCCCACATCCCTTTCATCCTAGCACAACCCTTCCAGCTGTGGCTGGTTAAACTGCATTTATGTTTCAATAACATATTGCTGTTGGATTTTGCTGTCATATTCAGTTTTGCAGTATGTTATTGTTTTGAACATAAGTTTTACAGTTTTGTGAACAGTATGTAAGCAAGTGCAAAATGTCCTGTTAGTACAATGAGTTTTGGCAGTTGTGTCTGAGTGAGAAAGGACTTCATGACATTTGAGAGATGTAGTCACTCAATGCATTTTGTGCCAAAGCAATGATAATTGATCCTCAGTTTGGCCCACATAGACTTCTGTTGTGCACACTGGATGTAGAGTTTTGCAAATGTGACCTAAGTATTGAGAAATGGGTCCTAATGTCTGTAAAAAAAAAACTGTAATTTGATCATTTAAAAGATCCAATAGACTTTTCTGGTGTTTTTATTGATCACATGCAGACTGATACTTCTTACTAGGGAAAAGTGATGAGAAATGTGCACAACTGTACCTGCAAACTTCTTCAGTCCATCTTTAAACTCTTCCAGCACATCTTGGTGCTCTGCTCTGGAGAGATGTAGATTAGAAATAAGATTGAGCTATGTGTGTGTGTGTGTGTGTGTGTGTGTGTGTGTGTGTGTGTGTGTGTGTGTGTGTGTGTGTGTGTGTGTGTGTGTGTGTGTGTGTGTGTGTGTGTGTGTGTGTGTGTGTGTGTGTGTGTGTGGACTTACACATGTGACAGAGCGACCTGGGTGACAAAAGGGAGGGAGCTGATGGTGTGAAGCGTGTCCTGGGTGAGATGGGGGACTGTGCCAAAGTGGGTGTACAGCAAGCAGCACGGAACATCCAGCGAGTGCTGCCCCGTGCTCCCGAGACCCTTCAGTACACCCAACCGAGCTGTCCCATGAACCACCCGAGATAGCTCCAGCTGCATCCTGCTGCCAGCCATAACAACTCCAGGAAAATTTCCAAAACAAACAACTATATCCGAGCTGCCAGAAGTTACAAGCGATCTAGCCACCTAGCTGTTTAGCTTAGTGTCACTTTTGCCAAACTAGTTTTTTTATTGACACTGAGTCGTTAGAAGGAAATTCGCGTTTGTTGTTTAGCGTTTTTATTTTATATTTGCTTAATTCAGGAGCACATTTATCGGGCTTACCGTTAAAAACGCATGTCTTGGGAGAAACTACAAGTCGCGGACATATGACGTAATGGAGGGCGCCAACCCGCCAACATATTTTTCAAAGGGAAGATTATCCCGTCTGCTTTTATTTTCCAAATAAATCAACCTTCTAGTTTATTTCATAGAAGTTCGTGTAACAAATACCTGAAAGGTATTATCTTACCGACATTTGTATGGTGTTTTATGTGTTTTCTCAAGTTTCAGAGGCAAACACTGTTGCCACGGTTACCGAAGACACTCTTGAGTCTACTGGGATATGTAGCTCAAAGGGTCAGAATTTATGGGAGGTTAGGCAGTTGTTTTCAATCATTACCCACATTTCTTCACTTTGAAGCACGAAGGTAGCAAGCCTTTCAGCTCAAGTTTTGCTCTGTAGTATCAAAAACAGTGAATTATTTTTTCGCGTATGTAGTCTGGAAATTAAGTAAGATTTAGGCTCACTTTGTGCCATTCAGAGGCTTTTATTGTGGTGATAATGGCATCCTCAGGTCAGCCGTTCAGGTTGAAAGGGCTCCTGTCCGACAAGGTAAGCCTAAAACACTGTGTGTGTGTGTGTGTGTGTGTGTGTGTGTGTGTGTGTGTGTGTGTGTGTGTGTGTGTGTGTGTGCGCGCGCGCGCGCGCGTGCGTGCGTGGGGGCATTTGGCTAGTCCACACAATGACAAAATACCCTTAAACATGGTTTTAGAGCTATGGTGAGAATTAACTTTTAGTCTAGATTAGGATTAGGAATAAAACAGCATTGGTAGGGTATGGATTAGGCATAGTGGAGTCCCAAAAATGAACTGATGTCAATGGAGGGTCCACACATGGATACAGAGACAAGTATGCATATGTGTGTCTGTGTTTTTATTTTCTAAATATATGCAAAGATAAAGTTTCAGTACCTTTTGCCACCATTACCGGATTCCCTAAAAAGAAGCAATACAACTGAAAATAAAATCTAATAGTATTTATAAATGAAAGAGATGCACAGGGTGAAACTTCAGAATACATGGGCTTGTGGTTTTTGCAACAGAAAGATAGAAAAATGTAGATTTTTGTCAGAAATTCTCCACATTGCATTGCTGCTGGTAAATGACCTCCTTTAAGATGTCTGGGCAATGATTTGGGGGTTTAATCTGAGGATTTAAGGCAATACCTATACGCTTCCTGTGAAATAAACTGCATACATCATCTCTCATGCCTCGATTTTCACACTCCCTCTGCAACTCAAGGTAAGCTTCTGAGGATTTTCAAAAAAGCTAAAGTGACCACTAGACCTGTGCTTATGCTCAGGCCTTTTGCCTTTCTTTAAGACAAACTATTCACTTAATTTTCTCTTTTTTTCCAAATAGGTATCTGTGAAGAAGAATAATGACACTGATCAGTGGAGAAAGGTGTGAGAACATTTTCATTATTTGAAATTAGTAATTCATTAGTGCAAATTCCTTTAATTTGGGGATTCATATTTTTGTTAATTTTTGCTTTCAACTCTTTCTTTCTTTAGCGAGTGTTAAAAGCTTCTGAGTTTGCTGTATCCGAAGTCTTCTCCCACAAAAAAACGCATTCAGGAAACAGCAGGCTGGCTGCACCTTTGCAAAGCCTCGACCAGTTTACAGATCACGATGATGCGTACAGCGAAGGTTCATGCAAGAAGACAAACAGAACCCAAATGTTCAAATCAGACATTTGTTTTGACTTTTATTTGAATTGAAATGAAAATCACCTTTATTTTTGATCAATTTTAATTTTCTTATTTTTTGTTAAAAATGACATAAGTCATGTAAAAATATTATTTTAATAATATAATATTTTGTATATATGAGTGAAGAATATCTGGGCCTATTGGATATTAAATTACACATTTTCTAATTTATTATTTGTCTTTATAGACCTGAATTCTGAACATTTCATGTTTTTACATGTTTATTGCAGCTCAGGCTCTTCTTGGTGACTGGTTGGGGACTAAATTGCGATTGGAGCTGGAGATGGACGATGCAGACGACCCGAGAAACACCGCTGAAAATACCCAACCTGCTGCTTTTGCCCACAACTACAGCAATTTTGATGGTAAATAGCTTGTTACTCTGAATCTGAGGGGTTTTATTTTCAGTTGCTGTGTTGCACGTTTAACATTTGATGGAAAACACCCACAGATCTGTATGCCCGCCTGGCTGAAGAAGAAGAGCAGTCTGTCGTTAACAGCTTCCTACAAAACCTAACGGAGCAGGAGCTGCTAGACTCCAGGATGGTGAAGGAACTCTCTCTCAATGATGGAGAAATCAGGAAAAAGTTCATAAACCCAGTAGTTACCATGGAAGCAAGGCACCAACAGGTATGTCAGTGTAGACGCTGTGGTCCAGAGCGATGATGGTTCACTGTTAACTCAAACTGCTGCTGGTTACGGGTGGAGGTGCGGGAGAACAGACTACGACGGGACGCTGAAAGGAAGAAACGGCTGATGGAAAAGGAGGCCAGGAAGGAGGCAAAGAGGAGGGAGTGGGAGGAGGAGATGAAAAAGAAGCAAGAGGAATGTAGGGAGGAGAAGATGGTGCAGAAGGAGATGATGAAACTACGGCGTCAGATGGAGGAGAGGAGAGGGCTTGAACGTCGAGTTCGACAGAAGTGAGTTTTAGAACCGTGTTTGTCTCTGAAAGGCTTTTCAACCTTTTATCTGTATAATTTTTGTTTTTGCACAGAGAAAGAGAACAGGAAGTGCAAAAGGAAGTCAGGAGTGCTCAACCAATCCCAATCCCTCCCACAAAACAAAAGCATCTAAAGGAATCCCATCAACAACTTGAGCAAAACATTCAAACTCTGATTCACATGAGCAAATTAAAGGTAGGAGACGTGTCGATGCTGCGTTCAGTGGGTTTTCGTGCACTTCCTGCTCAAATTAATGCCTCTGTACACATTTTAGTGTTTGCACAGACACTTTTCTGGGTGGCACTCAGTAGTGTTGGACAAAAAGTTATGTATGGACAAGGTGGTGGCTCTTTGTAATTGGAGGAGGCGGCTGAAGGCCTGGCAAGCTTGGCGATCGCTGGTGTGGGCGGCGCATAGGCAGCGAGAGGTGGCGAGAACAGAGGAGGCGCTGCGAAAAGAAAACAGGTATGAAAGTTGTAAACAAAAAAAGATTCATGAGAGCCTCCTGAGCAGTTAACGTGGTCACTTCTGCTCCCCTCTACAGACAAACGCAGCTCGCTGCAGAAAGTGACCGAAGGCGGTTGTTACGGCGATGTCTGGGTGAGTGGCAGCTATGGTGTCGGACGGAGAAGGCCCGACGGGAGCTTTTTGCTCGACAACAGGAGACCAAAGAAAAGATGGCTGCTGTGTCTGTAGGAAAACTCACGGTTGCAGAAAATTCTGCCGATCCACTGAAAACTGCCCCACTAGAGGAGGTGAGGGACACTCTACACATATCCACTAACAAACTATTCAAGTTTTCACTGAAAATAAACTTATAAATGATCCAATAAGTGCCTGAAGGGCCAGCGCTCTCTATGAAACCATGCTTAGGGCCCTTTACTGACGCATTTTGAGATGTAAATAAAACAACAATCCTCCTCCAACCCTTCTTCTCGCGTGGGACAACCTGAACCTATCAGGATGAAGGAAGACATCTCAGCTGAATTATTAACGACTCTGGAGAAAGGAGGTGGAGGAAGAAGAGGGCAAATGGCGAATTTTCTACACAGAAACGGCTTGTTTGGGTGCAACTTTACCTTATTTCATTGTCCTTCTCTACCTCCCCATCATTCTCACCTGGCTTCAACGTTACTATTTAGTAAAGGCAAAAATACCCAAATAGACAAGTAGGACCAGCTTGGAGCAATGAGAAAACTGAGCTTAATGTCAGAGTTCTTGGAAGAAGAGTAAAACAAAAATTAACTTCTGCTGATCTAAGTTAGAGCTGTCAAATTATGTAGATTTGTTTTATTCAGGGAAGAGGACCTGACTCAAGTGGAGGAGTTTAAGTATCTCAGAGTCTTGTTCACGAGTGAGGGAAAGATGGAGCGCGAGATCGATGCAGTGATGCGGGAGCCGGAAGGCGAAGCTCCCGATTTACCGGTCAATCTACGTTCCTACCCTCACCTGTGGTCATGTGCTTAGTGACAGAAAGAACAAGATCTCAGATACAAGCGACCGAAATGAGTTTTCTCTGCAGGGTGTCTGGGCTCTGCCTTAGAGATAGGGTGAGAAGTTTGGTCATCCAGGAGGGGCTCAGAGTAGATCTGCTGCTCCTCCACATCGAAAGGAGCCAGTTGAGGTGGCTCAGGCATCTAGTTAGGATGCCTCCTGGACGCCTCCCTGGTCCAACTGGGTGGAGACGTAAAGGAAGACCCAGGACATGCTGGAGGGACTATGTCCCTCAGCTGGCCAGGGAAGGCCTTGGGATTTCCCTGGAGGAGCTGGCCCAAGTGGCTGGGGAGAGGGAAGTCTGGGCCTTCCTGCTTAGGCTACTGCCCTTGCGACCCGACCTTGCATAAGTGGAAGAAAATGAATGGATGTTTTATTCGCATGAGATAATTGCAATTTTTTATGTGTCCTGTAGATGGGTCACCACATGTCAGATACGTACGCTCCTGATCCCTTGGCAGTGCATCAGGATAAACCTTCTTCAGGTACAGATTTCCTGCCCTCTCAGCCATGGCAGGTGACCCGACGTCACGTAGCCCCCACCGCTGCAGAGCTCCTTGAGGCACGGCGAATCGCAGAAAGCGACGTTTTGGCCAGTAAAACAAGAACAGTGTCATCAGCTGGCAGGTTTGAGAACAGACACGCCGTCCAGCAGCAGATCATCATGCAGCAGAGGAAACTGCTAAAGGAGCAGCAGGAGCAAATCACACGTCTAAAGGAGAAGCAGAGCATGATGGGTCTTGAGCTGGAAATTGAGAAAACTTCACAGCTCACACAGCTGTCAGTGCTGAGAGGCTCCCGACCAATGAGCTGCAGCGTTGACCCAAAGGAGCAGAGGTTGGCTCACTAATTTTTAAAATCAAACCATTTTTTCATCAGCGTTACTAAAAACTAGGAGTGTGTATTGGCAAGAATCTGGCAATACAATATATTACATACTAACAGCAAGCATTTGTCATTTTTTAACAATGAATCTTTTTGGAAAACTCAGGCCTCAAGCTTCTAAGACACATCCAGTGTTATCGCGAGATCTCGTTTTGTCTGAATGATGGAGGTAAAGCCTGCTGCCATCTAGCAGTTGGAGTTTGAATTGCATCGCACAAAATAAATACAGTAAATGTTTCATAACATCACATATTGCGATATTTCCTTGAATATTTCACATACATATCAGATGAGGTACTCTTCATGGAGGAGTTTTTTTTACTTAAAGTTAAAGTCCCATAGTCATCATCACACACTGGTGAAATTCACCTCCACATTTGACCCATCCCCGTGGGGAGCAGTGCTGCCCCCCCCCCCCCCCCCGCGACCCTACATGAACAAGCGGTTTCAGAAAATGGATAGATGATTACCTTTCCTGAGATCGCAATTTAAAAAAACCTCAGAATGAGGAGTAACATGCTGGAAGCTTAATTTTTTTATTCTACATAAAATATAGTTTTTGACTTGACCACGGTTTCAGGCTTATGTCCAGTCTGGCGTTATTTCCACTTCGCCTTTAGTCAGTACACCTTTCATTTTCTGAATGAAAAACTTCAGAGAAGGATGGAGATGATGTGAGCATGCAGACGCAGTTATGACAGGCTCTTTTTTCCTTCATCTGGCTGTTATCATCACCGTTACAGAGCACCGACGGCTCCAGCAGAACCTGATAGCCAGAAAGAACCTTCGAGGAAAGCTGTCTCAAGGCAGACGTGCCCCCATCCTATCATCACAGGTCAGTCCGCCGGCTCAGCGGCTCAGAGCAAACCCACGAGGCTACACGGAAGTTGTAAAGTGTTCACATATGGCTGTAAATTGTCCATTTACTGTGTCAGGATAATACATTTATCATGTGCTGTTTAGGCTAATGTACAAGACTGCTAAACAGAAGGGAATCATTTGCATAATAATGATAAATTGCAGCCAACAATGGAGCCCCAGGCAGAGCTGTTGTTCACACCTCAGTAACATTTTATCTGTAGGAACATTTAAAGTCTATGAATGTTTCTCACAGGCAACAAGGAGCTGCTTGTACCAAACAGATGGGAGTTTCTGACACTTTTTCTTAAAAGTTTGTTGGATTTAGTTCATTAATTATTTATTTTCCAACTTTTCCTCTCTGCAGTTCAAAAAAAAAACCCAGATCTGTGTGTCAAACCAAGTTTTCTGACTTTTGGGGTCAAATCTGTTCAAGACGACCACCATAGTTAACTCTCATTTAGAAATACAAAAATGGTTATAACTCAGTCAGCTTTACAGATGTTGAGGTTGAAGTTAGTTTTTTGCAGCTTAGAGAAACTCACAACACAGAGTTATAACTCACTCATTGTTCTTGTGACGTCATGTTATTTGCTAGATTTGACCAAAACAGCTACAACACCATTATTTCTAAACATAAGAGGATTTTAGTTCATCCATCTATCCATCATTTTCTGCTTCTTTGAGGTCGGGTTGTGGGGGCAGCAGCCTAAGCAGGGAGGTCCAGACTTCCCTGTCCATAGCCACGTGGGCCCGCTCCTCCGGGGGAGCCGGAAGGCTCAGCTCTCTCTTCACCACGACAGACCGGTACAACGCCCGCATCAATGCAGACGCAGCACCAACCCGCCTGTCCATCCATCTTTCCCTCGCTTGTGAACAAGACCCAGAGATACTGAACCCCCTCTACTTGAGGCAAGACCTCCTCCCTGACCCGGAGAAGGCTTTCCCGACTCAAGGCCATGTTCTCTCAGATTTAGAAGAGCTGATTCTCATCCCAGCTGCTTCACACGCAGCTGCAAACCACTCCAGCAAAATCTGGAGATCATGTTCTGATGAGGCTAACAGGACCACATCATCTGCAAAAAGCAAAGACTCAATCCTTAGGCCACCAAAACGGATCCCCTCAGCACCTTGGCTGTGCCTAGACATCCTGTCTATAAAAGATACGAACAGAATTGGTGACAAAAGGGCAGCATTTACAGATAAATCAATTAAGGCTCACAGCTGCTCCAGATTTGAACCCATTAGCACAACCTTCTCACCCTGATGGATAATAAACGACGCGCTTCATCTCAAACTGTCTTCTCTCTTACCTTTCTGCCACAGTACCCATCAATCTCTTCCATTTCTCTGCATGGAAGCAGAGAGGATTACCTTCTTAGTGTCAGCTGACCCATACCCTCCTCTTTAACTTATTCCAACTCACAGCCGAAGGGAAATTGCTTTTATTAATAAAATTTTGTTCAAACTTTAAAAAATGCATAATTTCCTCCAGGCTTTTTGGAAGGTTTTTGATGATGCACTCTTATGTCTGGTCTGTCTCTGAAGCCATGGAAGCTCGCGCACGACGGCGAGCAGAGCAAAGAAAGGAGATCGAGGAACTCAAAAGAAAGAAAGAGGAAACAAAGCTGGTGAGAACTCCTCATAGAGTGATTGTTGCGCTTTGAGACTTTCAAGCCTGGTTTGACTGGAAATCTTTCAGGCTGAGATGAAAGCTGCTGAGGAGCAAAGGCAAAGGGAGGAAGAGGAGGAGAAACGCCAGGCGGCAGAGAGGAAGAGGGAGGAGAAGAGGCTGGAGAGACAGGTGAGGTGGATTGACTTGAGTTTATTTGTTTTAAGAAGCTTCTCCTGTGATACTCAGGATCAAAATCATGTGTTTTCCAGAGGGAGGAGGAGAAGCAGAGGCAGCGGGAGCGGCATCAGGAGCTCATGAGGCTGGCCCATCAACACTACAGCACAACCTTGTTGTCACGTCGAGGCCTGGTGCCATGGAAACGCCTCATTCAGTTAAAACAAGCCAGCGTGGAGGTGAGTGACATCCTGTACACTGCAGCTATCAGCTCACAGAGACATAAAAATCTATTAGGAGCTCTGGAGCTGAGGGATTATCATATTTCACAATAGATAAATCCTCAGATTCCCCAGAGATGAAGGGACACTTCTCACCTCCGAGAGCAAATGCTGAATCAAAATGACATTATGACTCCACTGATGTTAGAATGGGAGATTCTGATTACCAGCAGTGAAAAGAACACACACCCTGTGTGTGTGTGTGTGTGTGTGTGTGTGTGTGTGTGTGTGTGTGTGTGTGTGTGTGTGTGTGTGTGTGTGTGTGTCCAACAGAAGCCAAACCGCTGGAAGGAAAAGAAAGTAAAATAAAAAATGGTTTATCACGGGCATGAGGATCATTTCTGGTGCTCAGTTCATCAGTGTGAAATGTTAGTTGTGTTGTGTTGCGTGCACGCTGATCCGCTCACAAAGCGAAACATCCTTCACCTCAGACCGGATGTGGAAGATCGTGTAATTCCCAAAAACAAAAGAAAGGTCCGATTTTTGCTGAAATTCCAAGACATGTGGAACTATCAGGAGTGCACGCACAAGAAACTGACTAGTGTGGATAAATAAATATTGTGTTCTTTTTATAATGCGTAACAATTTTTACAACGCTCATTGTCCCGGTAACTTACTCTGTTCAACCACTTTGTCTTAAAACTGCATTTTGGAGTTTTCTCCGTTCAAGAATGTACGATGTTTTAGAAATCCGTAAAAGTGATCGCTTTACTCAGAGATTTAATGAAGGCAGTACGTCAACTTTTTTTTTGCTAAGCCTGCCTGTAAACCCCTATGCAATTTAAACTGCGCTGCTCAGTATTAGCCAGTAGCGTTAGACATCTGCTTACGAACAGATGTCGTTGACAGTGTGCCAACATGTTTGCAAAAGTATCCAAACTGATGTAGCCTGGCAAGCCATCCTATATATGTAGACACACTGCCCAGCCAAAAGAAAGGTCGCCACCAAACAAAAGGTCACACTCTAATATTTCGTTGGACCGCCTTTAGCTTTGATGACAGCACATTCACTGTGGCATATTTACAATAAGCTTCTGCAGTGTCCAGGGTTATTTCCATCCAGTGTTGCATTAATGTTTCACCAAGATCTTGCATTGATGATGGTAGAGTCTGGCCGCTGCACAAAGCCTTCTCCAGCACATCCCAAAGATTCTCAATGGGGTTAAGGTCTGGACTCTGTGGTGGCCAATCCATGTGTGACAATGATGTCTCATGCTCCCTGAACCACTCGTTCACTGTTTGAGCCTGATGAATCCTGGTATTGTCGTGTTAGAATATGCTCATCCCATCAGGGAAGATGGAATAACCTGGTCATATTCAGGTAGTCAGGTGACCTTATTCTTGTTGCTGAACCTAGACCTGACCAACTGCAGCAACCCCAGATCATAGCACAGTAGGCGCTAGGCACGATGGGTGCATCAATTCATCTGCCTCTCTTCTTACCCTGATGCACCATCACTCTGGAACAGGGTCCATCTGGACTCAGACCAGTTTTTAATAATGCGTTGGACAGTTCTTAACCCAGTTTTTTACTCTTAGATGTTTTCTCTGCATGCCAGTGATCTGACCCTTCTCAAACGGACTAGCATCTTTTCTGTGACCACAAGAAGTGTCTTTCCACATGGTTGTTTAAGAAATGAGAAGCAGCTCTACTTACCAGTTGTTGCAGCTGAAAGATAATCGCCCTGCAGTAATTAAGCAATAGGAGGATTGTAGCTATTTGCTCTGTTAAATCCAGGTGTTGACTTTTTTGCCTGTAAATTAAACACCCGGAGCAACAGGTAACGCTAAAAAACCTCTAAAATACCACCAGGCTTCAAAAGACTGAAAACATGAAATAAAATAAAATCAACTCACACATTTATTTCATTCCCAGAATGCTCCTGTTGTGTTGTTTTTACACATGTCCTTATTTATTTCTGTCATTTAATTGTAAATGTGTGTTTTTCTTTCAGCTGGCTGAGAATCACCACCGCCTCAACGTCCTGAAGCGATGCATTCTGGGATGGCAGCAGCACACAAGAGAGTCTGTATCTGAGAAAGAGGCTCGTGCTGATCGATTTTATCAACACTTTCTGCTGCAGAGGAGCTTAAACTGCTGGAAAAGAGTGTGTACACACACACACACACACAAATAACCACGTACTCCAACAGAAATCACTATTCTGCTTCCTAATCCTTCCCAATATAAAGCCTAAATCTTCACAATGTGTCCAGTTTCCCTCTTCCTGTCTGACCAAATACATCAAAGAAACTTTATAATTTACTGAAAATATTTATTTAGTTATTTTTTTTACAAAAAAAAAAGTTTGATTTATTTTTGCTTTAAATAAGTTCAGTCGTTTCCCAGCATCCTGTCCTCTGGTGTTTGTTTCAGATGCGAGACATGAGAAGGATCCAGGAGCAGCAGGCAGATCATTTTTATCGTAAACACACTCTACGGAGGGTTCTGCTCGGACTTCTGGACCACGTAACCCAGGAGAGGCTGGTGGAGTTGGACAGTCAAAACCTGGCTCAAGAGCACAATGACAGGTCTGTTAATTTGCCAAATCCCTGAAATTACATTAATTATCCTCTAAAAGGTTTAAATCTCTTGTTTAAGAAGATCCTTGAAAGTTCCCTTTTTACATTTTTTTTCCTCCAAGATTTGTCAAACTATAAATAATTCATATAATTTCCACCAGCTGCTATTTTCAAAAATCCCTTAAATATATTGTGGAATAAAATTAAATGGTGTAAATATAGAATCCCTATAATTCATCCTGTTATCGCTCACTTTCTCCGTCTGTTTGCTTTGTAGACGGATTCTGCTGAAGACTCTCCAGGCCTGGAGGCAGCTTCCAAGCGTGCTGCGCAGCGAACGGCGGCGGGACAAGCGCCGGGAGAAGCTGAGCAGGAAAGTTGCAGAGGTTTTACCCGATTTCTGCTCCCGTCCAACGTAAAGCCTCCGAGAGAAACGGCACAAGGGAACACAGAAACGTGACTCTGGAGGGAAAAGACGATGAAGCACCAGCTTACTTTTCACTTTTATTAAATAAATAACTTTGTTCATAGAAAATCCACAAACACAGAACACAAACTAAACAATCATCAAAAAAGGCTATAAAACTAATTAAAGACTAAATAAATAAATTCTAAATCATATTTTTGTGTGTACGGATTTGTTTGAAAGCTTAAAATAGGCAAAATAACTAATTATATTAATGCAAATGACTGTTATAGCATATTAATTAGCACAGAGGAGTTTGCAATGCAAAGAAGGTGCAATAAATATAAGTAATTAAGTGTCTTCTGATTGTTGACGTTGGTTATGAGAATGAACCAACAGATATTGGAAGTTTATTCAAGTTTTTCTTGCTTGCAGCGGTCCACCGAGACACGAGACCATAGCAGAGACATGAAGTCAGTCTTTATGTCCACAGGAGGACCGCCAGAGTGAAGGAAGTGGTCTGAAACTGTTAATAAGAGACACAGTGCAGCTCCAGCCCAACGCTGCCATCTAGTGGGTGAAAACTGAAATGCAGCAGCAAACAGTCACACTAAATCAGCAGGAGAAGCAGGCTTCAGCTTGTCTCCCATGGAGATGAACTCAGACCAGTTCCCACGCAGACCTTGAGTATAAACGCCCGTGTCCACGACGAGTCCCCAGTAGGCGCTGCGGGCGGTCTTCTCCCTCAGGGCGGCGCGGGCCTCCCGCTCCGTCACGTTGTGGCTGATGTTGATGAGTTGAACTAAAAGCAAATGGAGCAGCCCACCAGTCACCATGCTACTGTACCATGCACAGGTGAAACACAACGCAGTGCTGGAGAACACACAAGAGAACATGCATCACCAATAGTCACTGTAAAACTGAATATGTTCCGTTTTTGCAGTAAATGATGTCTGAGCAGCTCAAAGGGGCCAATTCTCAAATACTGGAACTAAAAACTTCCACAACAAAAAGGGGTTTGATGAAGTCTTAAAACAATATCTGAAAGCTGACATAACAGACGAGAACTTCACTGAAAAACGAGTATCAAAACTCCCCATGACGTCTCAGTTCAAACAGCGTCACTCAGCTATTTAAAGAACAGAAATCTGCTCTGCTGGAGAAATATTCTGCTTCCATTCGCTCTTTCTGCACCAGGACGTGTTTCCTTTAGATAGAGAACACAGCTGTGAGTGGAAAGAAATGTGTTTCACAGTCGATTAGGATCAAAATCACTTTCAAGGTTAATGTTTCAGATTGTATAATTCAGCTTTTTAAAAAAAATTGGTGCAAATGATCTCTTAAGTCTTACCTGCAGGAAATTAAATTAGCCTTTTGGATTTGTGTGTACTTATGCCAATTGTGAGTCCGTTTTTGGGGTGACTCAAATGAATTATTCATTTTCATTTATTTTTTAAATGAAAGAGAAAAATATCTTTTATATAGCTCCTCTCTAGATATTTTTTTTTAATAGATTAAAGTAGATTTGTAGGGTATTTTTTATTTTCCTTTCTATGGTGTATTTTTCATATTTTTTACAGATTCATGGGAAAAAGAAGGATCACAATCTTAGGGTTTTATGCATCAGGATGTAATTAAAATGATACGATCTGCATGTTTCTCTTACGATCCCACCATGTTTGTGATCTGTCTGGATTTTGACTAATCGACTAATTTTCAGCTGTTTTGTTGGAGATTAGCTGCAGTTTGTGTGATGTCCTGTTTTATGACCCAGTTTGGCCCAGCTGTCAGATGGACGGTCTCACGTCTGACTCTAGATTATTTTCATACACAGAAGAGTTCAGTGACTGCAAGGAGCCCAAACCATGATCTCTCCACTGCCATGCTGACAACTGCAACTTTTTCTTTTAAAGGGTAATGAAGGAGTGGCTTTAATGGCTAATGTGAATTATATAATAGTTCTATGATCAATAAAATACATGTTTATTAAGTTCTTTACACTAAATCCCTCTCACATAAAGCAATTTCAGCCTATTTATTCTTGACAGTTTCAGTGCCTTCCAGAATGAGCCGTTTCAGGGCTCTGTTTCTTTAAGAAAACAAGTTGGCCACGTCCACCCCTTTTCCCGCTGAGGCTGCTATAAGCTGAGAAGCTCGATATCTGAGAGGAGCTTGGAGTAGACTCCTTTACTCTTGCACGTGAGCAGTGGTTCTATGCTAATCTACTCGTTTGTGACATCACAAACAGGGACTTTTAGGAATGTCTCATTTTAGGCTTAAATTCCCAAAACCAAGAATTGAAGGCCACAGATGGATGTTTGTTTTTTCATATTTGGAGGGTGTATAGAGGCATTGGAGCCTCACATTGCATACAAAAGGGGAGTTTGGGATAATATATCCAATTAAATCCTGCAATAACGGTGGAAATTGTTCTTTTATTCAGTAAATGAAACTGTGAGATTTCACACACTTGAGGTCAAATGACATAAAGGCCTGGACACACCACTGATGGAAAGACACGTTTGCGTAAATCTACCAAAGACATGGCGGTGTAGCTTGCTGCGCCTGAAGCAGCAGCGACTAAATCAAAAAAATCTAAATGTGTGACAAGCTGACATCAGCAGAACGCCCTGCTGGAAGCAGAAGCTTCAGAACCATCTGACGCCTGAAATTTGGTCACGCTGAGATTCTATTCAATTATAAACTTTGTGAACATTTATTATGAAAGGAAAGCCATGTGATACCGTATAAAAATGGGCTTTATGGCTTTTCAAAGCTCGATAAGACACTGTTTTTAGTGTTTTCTGGTGCTTGAACACCTATCAGCTGTTTTTATGCTAGATTAAAATCCTAATTTAAATGTCTCTAGCTATACTTGAGTTCTTTGTACCTGTATTGGTTGTAAACTCCGGGGCAGTACAGTAAAGCTGTGAGGACGTTTTGTCGAGGACACACACTCTGCAGCGCCAGGCTGATGCCGTACAGGGACGTGAACAGGAAGAAGACGAGCGTGAGCAGGAAGCTGCGGTGATTGGCCTGTCCCACACAGTTGTTTATCCTGCTCCAGCGCAGACAGAAGGAGGACACACACAAAGACTGTAAAGACATGCAGACATGCTGAGACCACACACACATAAGCACCAACACACACATCAGATGGCGATAAAAAATGTAAAGATTTGAGACAAGAAGGAAGTGACAGTCACCAGACACAGTGGTGGTCGAGACGCAGCACGCAGACGCCACAGATCCGGCAGTGTCCCGCCCTCGGAGGCCGCACCACCCTGCACACTGAGCACCAGTTCCTCCTGCTGCTCTCAAGCTCCGCCCCTTCCTGCTCTGTTGACCCAGCCCGACTGGCTGCTGTCTGTGAAACCTCCTGCCTCCCTGCGTTGAAGGATGAGTCTCTGTCTGGCAGGGGGGCGTAGTACGTCACCGTGCTGTGGACATCATCATTGTCCAGTCGCACAACACCGGGATCCCTCTTGGTGTGGAGAAGAGCCAACAGGGTGAGGATGACCCCCGAGGTCACTGCCACCAGCTCCACCCGTCCAACATCTCCACGTGGAAGCACCTCCCATATGAACAAGTAGTACATGTATGCTAAGGAGAACAGCGCCAGGCTGAGGAAGAACAGCGTCCGTCCTTTTTTGCGATGGGTGAAATAGTAGTACCATAACACTAAGCCGGGCAGAGCCATCAGAACCACGATGCCCAACAGGAAGTGGAGAGCAGCGAGGTGCAGCAAGGCAGGAAGAAGTATAAGAGGAGGGACAATGGATAGGTCCAGTTTTTGAGCGCCGCCCCACAGCCAGGGAACACGAATCCGGTCAGAGACGACTGTGGCTATCTGCGACAAGGATTCAGGTTTCTGAGGCTCCCTCTTAAAAAACCTGAGAGAAACAAGAAAAAAACAGTTTAAAAACAATACTGTAAGGTAACATGTTTTCCCGCTGGGTGTTGTGTTAACACACGCTTGTATGCTCCAGACCAAGAGAAACATCAAAGCTCCTGCTTTAATCAGCAGCTCCTGGCCAGTGGCGCCCCCTAGGGGGAAATTGCTTGAAGGTAAAACGCCTCTATTTCATTACACGCCGCTTTCACGTCCGGTGGAAAGCCGGGGTTAAGGTTAAAGTCCTATTAGTCAACACACACTGGTGAAATTCATCCTCTCATTTGACCCATCCCCGTGGGGAGCGATGAGCTGCAGCCGTGGCCACGCTCGGGATCTGTTGGGTGGTTTAACCCCCCAATCCAACCCTTAATGCTGAGCGTCAAGCAGGGAGGTCTTGGGCCCCATTGTTCAAGTCTTTGGTGTGACCTGACCAGGATTTTAACCCCAATCTCCCAGTCTCAGGGCGGACACTCCACCACTAGGCCACGAGGCAGCGTGTAGTTTCCTGGCACTAGGGAGCAGTACATACATACATTACAGGGTAGTTTTACACCATATCGCCATGACTGTTGCTAGTAAAAAAAAAAAAAACATTACGGTAAATGTGGAGCAGAAAGCGTGCAACCTCGCCATGACTGAGACTTTGGTGATCCTTCGGTTAAATGCATAGAGAGAATGCCATGCCGATTGTAGTTTTCTGGCGCTGTAGTTTCTGGATCTGCTCGGGGTCCTGCGCCTGCTGATGACATCATCACACTACAGCAATACCGCTGGGCCAAAATACATTGTACCTCTTTTTCAATTCTGTTTTTTCACGTTTTGGAAAGAGTTTAGCAGTTTAGTTAATAAAATCATGTTTCTTACTGCCTAAATGTTTTTAAATGTGGTAACGTAACTTCTGCAAGTCGTACTTTCAGCCAATCATCTAGTGTGATGTCATCAACAAGCGCAGGCCCCCGAGCCAACCAGAAGGAAACATGGCGTCTATTAAGGCATCCCCCAAAATCACTAGACCTGCTCTCTATGTACTTTAGACTTGATTTTTATGGTTTTATGGTACAAAGCTGTCAAAATTTTTCCAACAACTGGACATCATTTCATTCATTTTCAACAACATTTTGATGGATATTTCCAGAGATTAACAGTAAAAACTACACATTGTCTCTTTAAGCAAGTAACAAAATCAAGACCTAGAATTAATGACATTTCAAAAAGATTTCATGATATGATTCTTTTGCATATGTTAAAATAGGAAAGCAGTTCATATCTTAGGTAAATCGTTAGATGTTGGACTAAAATACAAGAGGGCCTTCTCTTTCTTTAACTGTTTAAATACACTGAAACGTAACTGAGCCTGAGCAGCTCCGACCGGTGTCGGTTTAACTCCTCTCACCTGTCACAGGCATCGTCCAGATCCTCGCAGTCGCAGCAACAGGTAGCAATGTGGCTGCGCTCTCCGTGTCTGTTCACATACTCACAGCAACACAAACCCTCCTCCTCCACCTCCTTCTGCTCCTTCTTGGCTTGCTTCTTCATGAAAGAGAGCACAGCAGCCTGCTGAAATAGTTGGAAAAGCGTTCTTTTGGTGGGTATTCTACTTGTGGATTGGAACAACAGTTGAGCGAGGAGAAAAGTGGCAGTTGAAGCACAAGCATTAATCTCAAAGCCCACTTTGCTTTAATAATCTTTGCATACAGCAGATTATCAGCCATTTGCATGGGTTTTAGATAATAAAGTGGGTCCAAACTTCTTTTTTTTAGGCAGATCCTGCTCATTTGACCCAATCTAAATCCATCTGCTCTCCACACATCTGTCACACATCTGTCACGTTTTAATGGTTTACATCCATGGATCCCTCCCACCAGCCTGGCGTTTGGACTTATTTATAGCACAGATGGATTTAGGTTGAGGTGTTGTCAGCATTTATAACAGTCACATGTCTTCGGTGTCCCCCTCAATATTAAACAAATATGATTAATTCTACATCAATCTGACAAATGCATCCATAATATGCTAGAATATTGCTGGTCTCACTCCATGCGAAGGCTTTAAAGGAAGACAGATTGGGTTTCATATAGCTCCAAACAGAACATCTGCTCCCTGGCAAGAAAAAAAATGAATACTAATGTAATGATTCATCCTATCTTTGTGTCTCTCAGCAGATCTATGTCTGTGTTGTGCATTTTTTCTTCATTCTAACAGTTCCAGCATATTTCTAACAGCCTTCTATGAAGAACAGCTGCTATTCTCTTGGAGGGATTAAGATTAAGATTCTCAGATGCTGAAACGCCTGTCACTCGCCTGAAAATCTGTGCCAGTGCCCTTTTTGTTAAATTGTGATCCTAACTAAAAATTGACTAACATTAAAATAACAATTATATTGTATTATGCAGTTATGTAATAGGGTTGCATGGTGCCTTAGAGCAAAAAGGTTGCAGGTTCAAATCCCAGCTGCAGCCTTTCTGCATGAAGTTTGCATGTTCTCCCCATGCACGTGTGGGTTTTGTCCAGGTGATCAAGTTCCCTGCCACAGACCAAAAACTTGCATGTTATTTTAATAACATGCATCCATACCCTACATTGTCCCTAGATGTGACTGTGTTTTGTCTCCCTGTCATGGACTCGCGACCTGTCCTGTGTCCCCCGCTTCTCACCTAATAAAACCTGGGGTTATGTACCAGATACCTGCAGCTTTAGTAAAGAAAAGATAATGACCGGATGAATTGTACAAAATTAATGCTTTATAAATTCACGTGCAGTACTCAAACTGTCCAGCAGGGGTCTGAAGACATGCTGTAAACAGCATGTGTTATTTAGTTTTTAGGAAAGTATACATCCTCTTAAAGATATAGCGCTCTTAGAAACTTAAATATATCAAGTAAGATATATATATATATTTTTTAATTTAAGAGTTAAATTTATTCTGTGAACACATTTCATTGTTGTTGTGAACAAATAAGCTACTTCCTGTTATTTTACTTTACCCACACAATGTATTGCCCCACACATTATTTAATCACGTTTACCGGACTCACGCGCTGCTTTAAAGGCTGGCTTTGAACACCTGAACATACGTGACACGGAGCTGCGGCGAGTCTACCGACTCCTGGGCGGAAGTCTCGGTCCGGGCTGCAGCGCTCGTTTCTGGCGTCTTTCTCGGCTTCACGAGGCTCGTTGTGCTCCTGAATGGGTCGGAGTTGTATCCGAGGCTGCCTGCCCTCCAGGTCCTGGTGCTGGCTCGGAGGGTTGAAGGCAGCGAAGCAGCTGAACGGTTTCCTTCTTGACGTCGAGGCAGACTTTCCCCGCCCAGGACTCCCACGCATGTATATTTTATCACCTACAGGGCCAAACTAAAGCTGCTGCTGCTGTGTCATTTAAATTAAGAAAAAATGTTTTGTAATCATTTTCTGAACATTTACACTCAGGAGTGTTACATTCACCCTGATTTATGCCATTCAGCTGTTAGAGAAATGGGAGGAACAAAGGTTTCACTCAAGCCTAAAATTATAAATGTTTTAAAAAGAAAACAAACTTCCTTGAGTTCCTCAGAAGGGAGGCAGCTGGGTTCTTTTATTTTCCTTTTAGCATATCTAGCCAATCCTTATCAGCAGGGTCGGTCCAAGTCTTTTTTGGGACCCTAGGGATGTTTTTCTTTGGGGCCCCTTCTATAAATAAGTCAACATCAGATGATTTGTCAACAATGGTTGATTTGGCTACACTTTGTGCATAACATATCCACTAATTTTAATGTATTTTGTAATTGGCATACATCATCAGTGTCTACTGATTTTAACCATACGGCAGTAGAAAAACCAACAAAATTGCTCTAATTATTTTGCTATTTGAAATGTGGATTGTTTGGGTCATTTAACTTGCATATGCCTTGGGCTAGCTTTGGCCATCAGAACAGATTCCAGACCAGAATTATGGAGATTTCTAGACATCACTTGTGGTACTCAAAAGAAATGTTGGCATCATTTACTTAGAAGCGGTAAAATAAACCAATAAAGCTTGAAATCCACAAATACAGGTCCTTCTCAAAAAATTTGCATATTGTGGTAAAGTTCATTATTTTTTGTAATGTAGTGATAAACATTAGACTTTCATATATATTAGATTCATTACACACAACTGAAGTAGTTCAAGCCTTTTATTGTTTCTAATATTGATGATTTTGGCATACAGCTCATGAAAACCCAAAATTCCTATCTCAAAATTAGCATATCATGAAAAGGTTTTCTAAACGAGCTATTAACCTAATCATCTGAACCAACTAATTAACTCTAAACACCTGCAAAATATTCCTGAGGCTTTGAAAAACTCCCAGCCTGGTTCATTATTCAAAACCGCAATCATGGGTAAGAGTGCCGACCTGGCTGCTGTCCAGAAGGCCATCATTGACACCCTCAAGCAATAGGATAAGACACAGAAAGAAATTTCTGAACGAATAGGCTGTTTCCAGAGTGCTGTATCAAGGCACCTCAGTGGGAAGTCTGTGGGAAGGAAAAAGTGTGGCAGAAAACGCTGCACAACGAGAAGAGGTGACCGGACCCTGAGGAAGATTGTGGAGAAGGACCGATTCCAGACTATGGGGGGCCTGCGGAAGCAGTGGACTGAGTCTAGGGTAGAAACATCCAGAGCCGCCATGTACAGGCGTGTGCAGGAAATGGACTACAGGTGCCGCATTCCCCAGGTCAGGCCACTTCTGAACCAGAAACAGCGGCAGAAGCGCCTGACCTGGGCTACAGAGAAGCAGCACTGGACTGTTGCTCAGTGGTCCAAAGTACTTTTTTCGGATGAAAGCAAATTTTGCATGTCATTCGGAAATCAAGGTGCCAGAGTCTGGAGGAAGACTGGGCAGAGGGAAATGCCAAAATGCCTGAAGTCCAGTGTCAAGTACCCACAGTCAGTGATGGTCTGGGGTGCCATGTCAGCTGCTGGTGTTGGTCCACTGTGTTTTATCATGGGCAGGGTCAACGCAGCTAGCTATCAGGAGATTTTGGAGCACTTCATATTTCCATCTGCTGAAAAGCTTTATGGAGATAAAGATTTCAATTTTCAGCACGACCTGGCACCTGCTCACAGTGACAAAACCACTGGTAAATGGTTTACAGACCATGGTAGTACTGTGCTCAATTGGCCTGCCAGCTCTCCTGACCTGAACCCCAGAGAGAATCTGTGTGATATTGTGAAGAGAGAGTTGAGAGACGCAAGTCCCAACACTCTGGATGAGCTTAAGGCCGCTATCGAAGCATCCTGGGCCTCCATAACACCTCAGCAGTGCCACAGGCTGATTGCCTCCATGCCACGCCGCATTGAAGCAGTCATTTCTGCAAAAGGATTCCCAACAAAGTATTGAGTACATAACTGAACATATTTGAAGGTTGACTTTCTTTGTATTAAAAACACGTTTCTTTTATTGGTCGGATGAAATATGCTAATTTTTTAAATGGGAATTTTGGGTTTTCATGAGCTGTATGCCAAAATCATCAATATTAGAAACAATAAAAGGCTTGAACTACTTCAGTTGTGTGTAATGAATCTAATACATAAGTCTAATGTTTATCAGTACATTACAGAAAATAATGAACTTTATCACAATATGCTAATTTTTTTTGAAGGACCTGTATAAACAGGTCGCACTGTTGAGAGCCTTTCTGTGTTTAAGTTTCTGAACATCATGTATACAGGTCTAAAGGTTGGCCCAGTCCCAATAATCACACTGCCATACTTGCGCCCAAGTTTTTTCCCCTTTTTTAAGGTTACAACACTAGATCACTACCTTTGTGTATATACACATGTACCTTTATTATTTTTCTTCAAATTATCCTGGTGCTGCTGTAACAAGTGATTTTCACTACTGTGGGATCAATAAAGTATTCTATTCAATTGCACATTCTCATTCAGTGGTGCGAGTCTGTAGGGTGTCCCGAGTCTCAAGTGTGGACCTTGGCCCCACCTAGGGCTTGGCGATATGGCCCATCAATATCACAGTATATTGAGTTCACCTCGGTAACGATAAATGGAGGATAACTACATGTATGCAAAAAAAGCTTTAGTAAAAGTTGTTGTTTTACTCGACATGTTTCAGCTAGTATCTCTAGCCATCAAAAGATCACCGGTGTTGGTGGCATCACTTCCTTTTATCCTACACCCATCTAGATGTTGAAATGCTTTGAATTGAAAAGCCTGACACACCCACCTTGGCTCGTGATGGGAATGGCGGTTTTTGCTTCCAGGAAACAGCTTTTGCTAGCTGAAACATTCTAACAGCTAGCATAAGCAACTGAGACAAGATGTCCAAATATGCTGTCCTCTGTTGGCTGGCACAGCAATGTCTCTCGCTTGTTTGTGTGTGTCTGGTGAGTTTTACTCATAGTATTACTGAATACATCATAATGGTTAACCTTTTGCAAAATTATATTTTTCCAAGACATTTAATTGTGGTAGCATTTAATTTCTGCTTTTCTTCTGCAAACAGAATCAAGTGTTTTTTTAAGATTTATGACATGATATTAAATGTAAAAGCTTTTCCATCGGTGAAGGTGTGAATTTGAACCATTTGATTTAAAAAAAAATCAGGAGTGAGGTTTTCTTAAATAAAGACCCTGAAATATCAGCAGGAAAACTTTTGTCCATTAAAGAAAAATGTAAACAGTTTTTAATGTCTGAGGATGTGCAAAAACAATGAGTCATGTTAAATTTACAGTAATAAAAACTGCATAGTTTTTAAACATTCATGTGAATGTGGTAAACAGGCCTAAACATCTACAGATTAAAAATCATTTAAAATCTAAAATCTGAGAAATTTTACTTTGCACTTCTTAATGTCTACTTCACACAATATTAACAGCATTATCAGATAATATTTTGAGGATGTAATCAGTGACTTATAAATTAAGTGTGTTTGTGCAGTTCAAAAACTATCGTCAACAAAGATGGACTCACTGAATCAACAGTTTTTATTGGAAAAAAACCTAATTCAACCATGCATTCACAAAACTAGTGCAAAAAAGTAAAATATGTACAAAAATTATTTTAAATACATATCAAGTTAAAAATATTTAAAGCATTTTCTTGCATGTGGCACAGCACAATAAATATTCTGTGTCGCAGAAGATATCTCATGCTAGTAGTTAAGAACAAATTTAAAAACAAAAGCCAAAAAACTGCACCTCACAAGAAGTCCAAACCAGCTGCTATTCCATTCTGATGCAACTTTTTACTCCTGATGAGTCCGTTTACAGGTTTCAGTCATCCTGGCATCTGAAAACTCCTGGCAACACGACACACCTGGGGACGCAAACATGGCAACACACCATGGATTTCCTCTGAGGCAGTTTGCTGCAGCGAACAGTTTATGTTTCTGTGCAGTCTGATGGCGTTTAAAATCACTGAGGTGTTGAAGTTTCATTGGCCAAGGCAAAGCTGTTCTGGAGGACCATGAGGGAGCTGCGAAGCTGTAAAGGAAACACATAAAAGCTTCTTAAAAAATTAGCAGCTAACACGCTCATTAAAAACGGGCTTAAAAATAAAAAATAGAAAGTTCCCTCTAGGCATTTAAAAATTAAGCTGTAACATGCACGATGAGTTTGTGTTTTACACTTTACAATTCCCATCAAATTTTTGGGATATTTATAATTTAGTGACAAATTATGCTAAAAACTTATGTTTTTAGCATTTTAGCTCATTTTGCTGACAAAGTAGTCACGTAGTCTGAAATGTTTAACATAGTAACTTTTTTAAATAGAGGGGAGCCGATTTGGCTCACTATTTGGCAAAAAAAAAGTATTGCCTCTAATGCTTAACATTTTTTAAGTGTTTACATATTAATTCATAACATATCTGTAAACTATTAAACATAGATTTAATGTTTTGTCCAAAGAAAATGATTTTTAAATATCCTCTCAAAGCGTACTTTCTTGGAAAAACATCCAGTCATTGCGCTGGTCCCCATTCTAAATGATTGGATCATGACCCATCCATCATAATGCTACCATCTCTCACCTCTGTGCATGAACCATGCATTCTCAGCTAGCTAGCCAGAGCAGTGAACAGAATGGTTTGTAATGGTTTTTGTTTACAAATTTTATTTACAGAGTTGCTTTACATGTTCTGTTTAGAGTCTAGTTCTGTTCATGTTAGGAAAAGTTTAAGTGATCAACTGGTTGCCTGTGATTGCAGCCTGTCCCCTGTTGGCTGGCACAGCAATGTCTCTAGCTTGTTTGTGTGTGTCTGGTGAGTTTTTACCTCTTCGTGGGGTTTTCCCAGATCGGTGGTGGCGTTTAGCTGCTGTGATTTAGGAGTTAATAATACAAAGCTAAAAACCACCTCATTTTCACTATAAACACACCATACCATCTTAGCCAGCATATTAATTTGTTATACAGTTACATAGTGGGTGACGTTAGGAATTACGGCAGAAAAAGTGCCAAAAACGTACAAAAGCGTAATGTTTTTACGGTTGACAGTGTCCGATGTAACACCGTAACCATAAGAATCTGCGATTCTAGGGGCGAAACCTGAAGAACGGGCGTTAGCTTGTAGCTTGCTTGCTGAACAACTTAAAACATCCCACCTGTTCTAAAAGATGAATGGAGTCCTTCAGGACAGTTTTTAACAGATGCAGGTCCTCGTTGGTACCGTACCCTGGTCCTCGTTTGGGACCGTATTCAGGTGCCAATCTGTTGGAGTAAAAAAAGGAATACAGCTACTGTGACAGCAGCGCAGACAATAGAGAAAATGTAAGACGATAGCTGACTCATGAGACCTCTTGCATAACTGTGTTCAGTGAGATACAGGAAAAGGCAGTTTCTTCACTGAGTCATTAGTGCAAGAACTCTTTGTATGTGGGCTGCTTGTACACCAGACAAAAGGAAAAGTGGACAGAGAAACCCTCGTGTTTCCTCCACCCACAACGAAGACAGAACGCAGAAACCTACAAAACAAACGACTGACCTGGCCTCAAGTCTGTCCTTCAGTCGATGCTTTGTGGTCAGGTACATGCGGTGAGCCACATCCTCCATGGCCCACAGCTTAAAGAACAGGCCCAGATTCAGCACGATCAGAGTCAACAAGCTAAAAGAGGCACAAAGTGGAGTTCAAAGAACAAGCAGCAAAACCATGCAAGTCGGTATAGTGAACTTACATCACACTCATGACCGCCACTATTGTTGTTGTGTTCAGTCGGTACGAGCCCGTCATTTCCATGGGACCTGCAGTAAAGTAGGAAGATTTCGTTGTTTTTGAAAAACATTTTAAAACCGATGAGAACTTGGGATTAGAGTTGATGCAAAGAACATGTTTGCTCTGTTTGAGAGGAAACACTGCAATAGTTTAAGTTTCTTTACCCCAACTAACTGGGTCAAAACCATAAACATCAATCACAAACATAGAACTCCTGAAACCATGCAGAGTTTTAAAGTTCACGTTTGGCTTAACATCTAATTTTCTGACAACTGCATGCCATTCCACTGACTGGAGCACTGATCCTCACATTTGAATTACATCTGTGACACATGCAGACTTCAGTGTATTTTATTGAAACAACAATTAAAGCCGTCAGTACCCATGTTTTCATCTCTGGGTTCAAGATCTTGTCTAAACTGCTTGTTGGGCTTCATGTGGTCCTGCAGAGTCCGGCTGTAAGTTCTCCTCCTCCTCCGGAGCCCACCCATCTTTCCCGACTCTCCACCTGCTTGGTTCATCTCTGCCTCTTCCTCCAGCAGCTCCGCTTCTGTACCATCATGGGACCAAAAATAAATGGAAATTAAAAACAACCTAATGGTTTTTGATTCCCTACCGTGTTTTTGCCGAAACGTGTGTGTAAGCAGTTACAATCAAGACACCATGAGCAACAGTTAGCGACAAAACAACCACATTTCCAGAGTAAAGAGATATCTATTATAGCATTAGCTCCTATGGGGATCCCAAGTCAACCATGCCTGTCACGCGCACGTAAAAATTCGTAATTACTATG